>NC_090372.1:114941764-115010063 GCF_036365525.1 Heterodontus francisci | reverse complement strand
TTCTCTCTCTCTCCATCCGTCTCCTCTCTCTCTCTCTCCATCCGTCTCCTCTCTCTCTCTCTCCATCCGTCCTCTCTCTCTCTCTCCATCCGTCTCCTCTCTCTCTCTCCTCCATCCGTTTCCTCCAGCTCTCTCTCTCCATCCGTCTCCTCTCTCTCTCTCTCTCTCCATCCGTCTCCTCTCTCTCTCTCCATCCGTCTGCTCTCTCTCTCTCCATCCGTCTGCTCTCTCGCTCTCTCTCTCTCTCCATCCGTCTGCTCTCTCTCTCTCCATCCGTCTGCTCTCTCTCTCTCCATCCGTCTGCTCTCTCTCTCTCCATCCGTCTGCTCTCTCTCTCTCCATCCGTCTGCTCTCTCTCTCTCCATCCGTCTGCTCTCTCTCTCTCCATCCGTCTGCTCTCTCTCTCTCCATCTCTCTATCCGTTTCCTCTCTCTCTCTCACCATCTGTCTGCTCCCTCTCTCTCGCTCTCTCTCCATCTGTCTCCTCTCTCTCTCTCCATCTGTCTCCTCTCTCTCTCTCCATCTGTCCTCCTCTCTCTCTCTCTCTCCATCCGTCTCCTCCCTCTCTCTCTCTCCATCCGTCTCCTCCCTCTCTCTCTCTCCATCCGTCTCCTCCCTCTCTCTCTCTCTCCATCCGTCTCCTCCCTCTCTCTCTCTCTCCATCTGTCTCCTCCCTCTCTCTCCATCTGTCTCCTCCCTCTCTCTCTCTCTCCATCTGTCTCCTCCCTCTCTCTCTCTCTCCATCTGTCTCCTCCCCTCTCTCTCTCTCCATCCGTCCCCTCTCTCTCTCTCCATCCGTCCCCTCTCTCTCTCTCCATCCGTCTCCTCTCTCTCTCTCCATCCGTCTCCTCTCTCTCTCCATCCGTCTCCTCCCTCTCTCTCTCTCCATCCGTCTCCTCCCTCTCTCTCCATCCGTCTCCTCCCTCTCTCTCTCTCCATCCGTCTCCTCCCTCTCTCTCTCTCCATCCGTCTCCTCCCTCTCTCTCTCTCCATCCGTCTCCTCCCTCTCTCTCTCTCCATCCGTCTCCTCCCTCTCTCTCTCTCCATCCGTCTCCTCCCTCTCTCTCTCTCCATCCGTCTCCTCCCTCTCTCTCTCTCTCCATCCGTCTCCTCCCTCTCTCTCTCTCTCCATCCGTCTCCTCCCTCTCCATCCGTCTCCTCTCTCTCCATCCGTCTCCTCTCTCTCTCTCTCTCCATCCGTCTCCTCTCTCTCTCTCTCTCCATCCGTCTCCTCTCTCTCTCTCTCTCCATCCGTCTCCTCTCTCTCTCACTCTCCATCCGTCTCCTCTCTCTCTCACTCTCCATCCGTCTCCTCTCTCTCTCTCTCTCCATCCGTCTCCTCTCTCTCTCTCTCTCCATCCGTCTCCTCTCTCTCTCTCTCTCCATCCGTCTCCTCTCTCTCTCTCTCCATCCGTCTCCTCTCTCTCTCTCTCCATCCGTCTCCTCCCTCTCTCTCTCTCCATCCGTCTCCTCTCTCTCTCTCTCTCCATCCGTCTCCTCTCTCTCTCTCTCTCCATCCGTCTCCTCTCTCTCTCTCTCTCCATCCGTCTCCTCTCTCTCTCTCTCTCTCCATCCGTCTCCTCTCTCTCTCTCCATCCGTCTCCTCTCTCTCTCTCTCTCCATCCGTCTCCTCTCTCTCTCTCTCTCCATCCGTCTCCTCTCTCTCTCTCTCTCCATCCGTCTCCTCTCTCTCTCTCTCTCTATCCGTCTCCTCTCTCTCTCTCTCTCTCTCCATCCGTCTCCTCTCTCTCTCTCTCTCTCTCCATCCGTCTCCTCTCTCTCTCTCTCTCTCTCCATCCGTCTCCTCTCTCTCTCTCTCTCCATCCGTCTCCTCTCTCTCTCTCTCTCCATCCGTCTCCTCTCTCTCTCTCTCTCCATCCGTCTCCTCTCTCTCTCTCTCTCCATCCGTCTCCTCTCTCTCTCTCTCTCCATCCGTCTCCTCTCTCTCTCTCTCTCCATCCGTCTCCTCTCTCTCTCTCTCTCCATCCGTCTCCTCTCTCTCTCTCTCTCCATCCGTCTCCTCTCTCTCTCTCTCTCCATCCGTCTCCTCTCTCTCTCTCTCTCCATCCGTCTCCTCTCTCTCTCTCTCTCCATCCGTCTCCTCTCTCTCTCTCTCTCCATCCGTCTCCTCTCTCTCTCTCTCTCCATCCGTCTCCTCTCTCTCTCTCTCTCCATCCGTCTCCTCTCTCTCTCTCTCTCCATCCGTCTCCTCTCTCTCTCTCTCTCCATCCGTCTCCTCTCTCTCTCTCTCTCTCTCTCTCCATCCGTCTCCTCTCTCTCTCTCTCTCTCTCTCTCTCCATCCGTCTCCTCTCTCTCTCTCTCTCCATCCGTCTCCTCTCTCTCTCTCTCTCCATCCGTCTCCTCTCTCTCTCTCTCTCCATCCGTCTCCTCTCTCTCTCTCTCTCCATCCGTCTCCTCTCTCTCTCTCTCTCCATCCGTCTCCTCTCTCTCTCTCTCTCCATCCGTCTCCTCTCTCTCTCTCTCCATCCGTCTCCTCTCTCTCTCTCTCCATCCGTCTCCTCTCTCTCTCTCTCCATCCGTCTCCTCTCTCTCTCTCTCCATCCGTCTCCTCTCTCTCTCTCTCCATCCGTCTCCTCTCTCTCTCTCTCCATCCGTCTCCTCTCTCTCTCTCTCCATCCGTCTCCTCTCTCTCTCTCTCCATCCGTCTCCTCTCTCTCTCTCTCCATCCGTCTCCTCTCTCTCTCTCTCCATCCGTCTCCTCTCTCTCTCTCTCCATCCGTTTCCTCCAGCTCTCTCTCTCCATCCGTCTCCTCTCTCTCTCTCTCTCTCCATCCGTCTCCTCTCTCTCTCTCCATCCGTCTGCTCTCTCTCTCTCCATCCGTCTGCTCTCTCGCTCTCTCTCTCTCCATCCGTCTGCTCTCTCTCTCTCCATCCGTCTGCTCTCTCTCTCTCCATCCGTCTGCTCTCTCTCTCTCCATCCGTCTGCTCTCTCTCTCTCCATCCGTCTGCTCTCTCTCTCTCCATCCGTCTGCTCTCTCTCTCTCCATCCGTCTGCTCTCTCTCTCTCCATCTCTCTATCCGTTTCCTCTCTCTCTCTCACCATCTGTCTGCTCCCTCTCTCTCGCTCTCTCTCCATCTGTCTCCTCTCTCTCTCTCCATCTGTCTCCTCTCTCTCTCTCCATCTGTCTCCTCTCTCTCTCTCCATCTGTCTCCTCTCTCTCTCTCCATCTGTCTCCTCTCTCTCTCTCCATCTGTCTCCTCTCTCTCTCTCCATCTGTCTCCTCTCTCTCTCTCTCCATCTGTCTCTCTCTCTCCATCTGACTCCTCCCTCTCTCTCCATCTGTCTCCTCTCTCTCTCTCTCCATCCGTCTCCTCTCTCTCTCTCTCCCCATCTGTCTCCTCCCTCTCTCTCTCTCTCTCCATCTTTCCCCTCTCTCTCTCTCCATCTGTCTCTCTCTATACCGACTACTCTCTCTCTCTCTCTCTCTATACCGTCTCCTCTCTCTCTCTCTCTCTCTACCCGTCCCCTCTCTCTCTCTCTCTACCCGTCCCCTCTCTCTCTCTCTCTACCCGTCCCCCTCTCTCTCTCTCTCTACCCGTCCCCTCTCTCTCTCCCTCTACCCGTCCCCTCTCTCTCTCCCTCTACCCGTCCCCTCTCTCTCTCCCTCTACCCGTCCCCTCTCTCTCTCTCTCTACCCGTCCCCTCTCTCTCTCTCTCTCCCCGTCCCCTCTCTCTCTCTCTCTCCCCGTCCCCTCTCTCTCTCTCTCTCTCTCTCCCCTCTCTCTCTCTCTCTCTCTCTCTCTCCCCGTCCCCTCTCTCTCTCTCTCCCCGTCCCCTCTCTCTCTCTCTACCCGTCCCCTCTCTCTCTCTCTCTACCCGTCCCCTCTCTCTCTCTCTCTCTCTACCCGTCCCCTCTCTCTCTCTCTCTACCCGTCCCCTCGCTCTCTCTCTCTACCCGTCCCCTCTCTCTCTCTCTCTACCCGTCCCCTCTCTCTCTCTCTCTACCCGTCCCCTCTCTCTCTCTCTCTACCCGTCCCCTCTCTCTCTCTCTCTACCCGTCCCCTCTCTCTCTCTCTCTACCCGTCCCCTCTCTCTCTCTCTCTACCCGTCCCCTCTCTCTCTCTCTCTACCCGTCCCCTCTCTCTCTCTCTCTACCCGTCTCCTCTCTCTCTCTCTCTCTCTCTCCCCTCTCTCTCTCTCTCTCTCTCTCCCCGTCCCCTCTCTCTCTCGACCCGTCTCCTCTCTCTCTCGACCCGTCTCCTCTCTCTCTCGACCCGTCTCCTCTCTCTCTCGACCCGTCCCCTCTCTCTCTCTCTCTACCCGTCCCCTCTCTCTCTCTCTCTACCCGTCCCCTCTCTCTCTCTCTCTACCCGTCCCCTCTCTCTCTCTCTCTACCCGTCCCCTCTCTCTCTCTCTCTACCCGTCCCCTCTCTCTCTCTCTCTACCCGTCCCCTCTCTCTCTCTCTCTACCCCGTCTCCTCTCTCTCTCTCTCTCTCTACCCGTCTCCTCTCTCTCTCTCTCTACCCGTCTCCTCTCTCTCTCTCTCTCTCTACCCGTCTCCTCTCTCTCTCTCTCTCTCGACCCGTCTCCTCTCTCTCTCGACCCGTCTCCTCTCTCTCTCGACCCGTCTCCTCTCTCTCTCGACCCGTCTCCTCTCTCTCTCCATCCGTCTCCCCGCTCTCTCTCCATCCGTCTCCCCGCTCTCTCTCCATCCGTCTCCCCCCTCTCTCTCCATCCGTCTCCCCCCTCTCTCTCCATCCGTCTCCCCCCTCTCTCTCCATCCGTCTCCCCCCTCTCACTCCATCCGTCTCCCCCCTCTCTCTCCATCCGTCTCCCCCCTCTCTCTCCATCCGTCTCCCCCCTCTCTCTCCATCCGTCTCCCCCCTCTCTCTCCATCCGTCTCCCCCCTCTCTCTCCATCCGTCTCCCCCCTCTCTCTCCATCCGTCTCCCCCCTCTCTCTCCATCCGTCTCCCCCCTCTCTCTCCATCCGTCTCCCCCCTCTCTCTCCATCCGTCTCCCCCCTCTCTCTCCATCCGTCTCCTCCCACTCTCTCTCTCTCTCTCCATCCGTCTCCTCTCTCTCTCCATCCGTCTCCTCTCTCTCTCTCCATCCGTCTCCTCTCTCTCTCTCCATCCGTCTCCTCTCTCTCTCTCCATCCGTCTCCTCTCTCTCTCTCCATCCGTCCTCCTCCCACTCTCTCTCTCTCTCTCCATCCGTCTCCTCTCTCTCTCTCCATCCGTCTCCTCTCTCTCTCTCCATCCGTCTCCTCTCTCTCTCTCCATCCGTCTCCTCTCTCTCTCTCCATCCGTCTCCTCTCTCTCTCTCCATCCGTCTCCTCTCTCTCTCTCCATCCGTCTCCTCTCTCTCTCTCCATCCGTCTCCTCCCTCCCTCTCTCTCTCTCCATCCGTCTCCTCCCTCTCTCTCTCTCCATCCGTCTCCTCCCTCTCTCTCTCTCCATCCGTCTCCTCCCTCTCTCTCTCTCTCCATCCGTCTCCTCCCTCTCTCTCTCTCTCCATCTGTCTCCTCCCTCTCTCTCCATCTGTCTCCTCCCTCTCTCTCTCTCTCCATCTGTCTCCTCCCTCTCTCTCTCTCTCCATCTGTCTCCTCCCCTCTCTCTCTCTCCATCCGTCCCCTCTCTCTCTCTCCATCCGTCCCCTCTCTCTCTCTCCATCCGTCTCCTCTCTCTCTCTCCATCCGTCTCCTCTCTCTCTCTCCATCCGTCTCCTCCCTCTCTCTCTCTCCATCCGTCTCCTCCCTCTCTCTCCATCCGTCTCCTCCCTCTCTCTCCATCCGTCTCCTCCCTCTCTCTCTCTCCATCCGTCTCCTCCCTCTCTCTCTCTCCATCCGTCTCCTCCCTCTCTCTCTCTCCATCCGTCTCCTCCCTCTCTCTCTCTCCATCCGTCTCCTCCCTCTCTCTCTCTCCATCCGTCTCCTCCCTCTCTCTCTCTCCATCCGTCTCCTCCCTCTCTCTCTCTCTCCATCCGTCTCCTCCCTCTCTCTCTCTCTCCATCCGTCTCCTCCCTCTCCATCCGTCTCCTCTCTCTCCATCCGTCTCCTCTCTCTCTCTCCATCCGTCTCCTCTCTCTCTCTCCATCCGTCTCCTCCCTCCCTCTCTCTCTCTCCATCCGTCTCCTCCCTCCCTCTCTCTCTCTCCATCCGTCTCCTCCCTCTCTCTCTCTCCATCCGTCTCCTCCCTCTCTCTCTCTCCATCCGTCTCCTCCCTCTCTCTCTCTCCATCCGTCTCCTCCCTCTCTCTCTCTCTCCATCCGTCTCCTCCCTCTCTCTCTCTCTCCATCCGTCTCCTCCCCTCTCTCTCTCTCCATCCGTCTCCTCCCTCTCTCTCTCTCCATCCGTCTCCTCCCTCTCTCTCTCTCCATCCGTCTCCTCCCTCTCTCTCTCCATCCGTCTCCTCCCTCTCTCTCTCTCTCCATCCGTCTCCTCCCTCTCTCTCTCTCTCCATCCGTCTCCTCCCTCTCTCTCTCTCCATCCGTCTCCTCCCTCTCTCTCCATCCGTCTCCTCCCTCTCTCTCCATCCGTCTCCTCCCTCTCTCTCCATCCGTCTCCTCCCTCTCTCTCCATCCGTCTCCTCCCTCTCTCTCCATCCGTCTCCTCCCTCTCTCTCCATCCGTCTCCTCCCTCTCTCTCCATCCGTCTCCTCCCTCTCTCTCCATCCGTCTCCTCCCTCTCTCTCCATCCGTCTCCTCCCTCTCTCTCCATCCGTCTCCTCCCTCTCTCTCCATCCGTCTCCTCCCTCTCTCTCCATCCGTCTCCTCCCTCTCTCTCCATCCGTCTCCTCCCTCTCTCTCCATCCGTCTCCTCCCTCTCTCTCCATCCGTCTCCTCCCTCTCTCTCCATCCGTCTCCTCTCTCTCTCTCTCTCCGTCAGTCTCCTCCCTCTCTCTCCCTCTCCGTCTGTCTCCTCTCTCTCTCACCCTCTCCGTCTGTCTCCTCTCTCTCTCACCCTCTCCGTCTGTCTCCTCTCTCTCTCACCCTCTCCGTCTGTCTCCTCTCTCTCTCTCTCTCTCTCTCCGTCTCTCTCTCTCTCTCTCCATCTGTCTCCTCTCTCTCTCTCTCTCTCTCCATCTGTCTCCTCTCTCTCTCTCTCACCCTCTCCGTCTGTCTCCTCTCTCTCTCACCCTCTCCGTCTGTCTCCTCTCTCTCTCTCTCTCTCTCCGTCTCTCTCTCTCTCTCTCTCTCCATCTGTCTCCTCTCTCTCTCTCTCTCTCTCTCCATCCGTCTCCTCTCTCTCTCTCCATCCGTCTCCTCTCTCTCTCTCCATCCGTCTCCTCCCTCCCTCTCTCTCTCTCCATCCGTCTCCTCCCTCTCTCTCTCTCCATCCGTCTCCTCCCTCTCTCTCTCTCCATCCGTCTCCTCCCTCTCTCTCTCTCCATCCGTCTCCTCCCTCTCTCTCTCTCCATCCGTCTCCTCCCTCTCTCTCTCTCCATCCGTCTCCTCCCTCTCTCTCTCTCTCCATCCGTCTCCTCCCTCTCTCTCTCTCTCCATCCGTCTCCTCCCTCTCTCTCTCTCTCCATCCGTCCCCTCTCTCTCTCTCCATCCGTCCCCTCTCTCTCTCTCCATCCGTCTCCTCTCTCTCTCTCCATCCGTCTCCTCTCTCTCTCTCCATCCGTCTCCTCCCTCCCTCTCTCTCTCTCCATCCGTCTCCTCCCTCCCTCTCTCTCTCTCCATCCGTCTCCTCCCTCTCTCTCTCTCCATCCGTCTCCTCTCTCTCTCTCTCCATCCGTCTCCTCCCTCTCTCTCTCTCTCCATCCGTCTCCTCCCTCTCTCTCTCCATCCGTCTCCTCCCTCTCTCTCTCTCTCCATCCGTCTCCTCCCTCTCTCTCCATCCGTCTCCTCTCTCTCCATCCGTCTCCTCCCTCTCTCTCTCTCTCTCCATCCGTCTCCTCCCTCTCTCTCTCTCTCCATCCGTCTCCTCCCTCTCTCTCTCTCTCCATCCGTCTCCTCCCTCTCTCTCTCTCTCCATCTGTCTCCTCCCTCTCTATATCCGTCTCCTCTCTCTCTATATCCGTCTCCTCCCTCTCTCTCCATCCGTCTCCTCCCTCTCTCTCCATCCGTCTCCTCCCTCTCTCTCCATCCGTCTCCTCCCTCTCTCTCCATCCGTCTCCTCCCTCTCTCTCCATCCGTCTCCTCCCTCTCTCTCCATCCGTCTCCTCCCTCTCTCTCCATCCGTCTCCTCCCTCTCTCTCCATCCGTCTCCTCCCTCTCTCTCCATCCGTCTCCTCCCTCTCCATCCGTCTCCTCCCTCTCTCTCCATCCGTCTCCTCCCTCTCTCTCCATCCGTCTCCTCCCTCTCTCTCCATCCGTCTCCTCTCTCTCTCTCTCTCTTCGTCAGTCTCCTCCCTCTCTCTCCCTCTCCGTCAGTCTCCTCCCTCTCTCTCCCTCTCTGTCTGTCTCCTCTCTCTCTCTCACCCTCTCCGTCTGTCTCCTCTCTCTCTCTCACCCTCTCCGTCTGTCTCCTCTCTCTCTCACCCTCTCCGTCTGTCTCCTCTCTCTCTCACCCTCTCCGTCTGTCTCCTCTCTCTCTCACCCTCTCCGTCTGTCTCTCTCTCTCTCTCTCTCTCCGTCTCTCTCTCTCTCTCTCTCTCCATCTGTCTCCTCTCTCTCTCTCTCCATCTGTCTCCTCTCTCTCTCTCTCCATCTGTCTCCTCTCTCTCTCTCCATCTGTCTCCTCTCTCTCTCTCCATCTGTCTCCTCTCTCTCCATCTCCATCTGTCTCCTCTCTCTCCATCTCCATCTGTCTCCTCTCTCTCCATCTCCATCTGTCTCCTCTCTCTCCATCTCCATCTGTCTCCTCTCTCTCCATCTCCATCTGTCTCCTCTCTCTCCATCTCCATCTGTCTCCTCTCTCTCCATCTCCATCTGTCTCCTCTCTCTCCATCTCCATCTGTCTCCTCTCTCTCCATCTCCATCTGTCTCCTCTCTCTCCATCTCCATCTGTCTCCTCTCTCTCCATCTCCATCTGTCTCCTCTCTCTCCATCTCCATCTGTCTCCTCTCTCTCCATCTCCATCTGTCTCCTCTCTCTCCATCTCCATCTGTCTCCTCTCTCTCCATCTCCATCTGTCTCCTCTCTCTCCATCTCCATCTGTCTCCTCTCTCTCCATCTCCATCTGTCTCCTCTCTCTCCATCTCCATCTGTCTCCTCTCTCTCCATCTCCATCTGTCTCCTCTCTCTCCATCTCCATCTGTCTCCTCTCTCTCCATCTCCATCTGTCTCCTCTCTCTCCATCTCCATCTGTCTCCTCTCTCTCTCTCTCTCCATCCGTCTCCTCTCTCTCTCTCCATCCGTCTCCTCTCTCTCTCTCTCCATCCGTCTCCTCTATCTCTCTCTCCATCCGTCTCCTCTCTCTCTCTCTCCATCCGTTTCCTCCAGCTCTCTCTCTCCATCCGTCTCCTCTCTCTCTCTCTCTCCATCCGTCTCCTCTCTCTCTCTCTCTCCATCCGTCTCCTCTCTCTCTCTCCATCCGTCTCCTCTCTCTCTCTCCATCCGTCTCCTCTCTCTCTCTCCATCCGTCTCCTCTCTCTCTCTCCATCCGTCTGTTCTCTCTCTCTCCATCCGTCTGTTCTCTCTCTCTCCATCCGTCTGCTCTCTCTCTCTCCATCCGTCTGCTCTCTCTCTCTCTCTCTCCATCCGTCTGCTCTCTCTCTCTCTCCCTCTCTACCCGTCCCCTCTCTCTCTCTCCCTCTCCATCTGCCTCCTCTCTCTCTCTCCCTCTCCATCCGTCTCCTCTCTCTCTCTCTCTCTCTCCATCCGTCTCCTCCCACTCTCTCTCTCTCTCTCCATCCGTCTCCTCCCTCTTTCTCCATCCGTCTCCCCGCTCTCTCTCCATCCGTCTCCCCGCTCTCTCTCCATCCGTCTCCCCCCTCTCTCTCCATCCGTCTCCCCCCTCTCTCTCCATCCGTCTCCCCCCTCTCTCTCCATCCGTCTCCCCCCTCTCTCTCCATCCGTCTCCCCCCTCTCTCTCCATCCGTCTCCCCCCTCTCTCTCCATCCGTCTCCCCCCTCTCTCTCCATCCGTCTCCCCCCTCTCTCTCCATCCGTCTCCTCCCACTCTCTCTCTCTCTCTCTCTCCATCCGTCTCCTCTCTATCTCTCTCTCTACCCGTCTCCTCTCTATCTCTCTCTCTACCCGTCTCCTCTCTCTCTCTCTCTCTCTACCCGTCTCCTCTCTCCCTCTCTATCTCTCTCTCTACCCGTCTCCTCTCTCTCTCTCTCTCTCTACCCGTCTCCTCTCTCTCTCTCTCTCTCTACCCGTCTCCTCTCTCTCTCTCTCTCTCTACCCGTCTCCTCTCTCTCTCTCTCTCTACCCGTCTCCTCTCTCTCTCTCTCTCTCTACCCGTCTCCTCTCTCTCTCTCTCTCTCTACCCGTCTCCTCTCTCTCTCTCTCTCTCTACCCGTCTCCTCTCTCTCTCTCTCTCTCTACCCGTCTCCTCTCTCTCTCTCTCTCTCTACCCGTCTCCTCTCTCTCTCTCTCTCTCTACCCGTCTCCTCTCTCTCTCTCTCTCTCTACCCGTCTCCTCTCTCTCTCTCTCTCTCTACCCGTCTCCTCTCTCTCTCTCTCTCTCTACCCGTCTCCTCTCTCTCTCTCTCTCTCTACCCGTCTCCTCTCTCTCTCTCTCTCTCTACCCGTCTCCTCTCTCTCTCTCTCTCTCTACCCGTCTCCTCTCTCTCTCTCTCTCTCTACCCGTCTCCTCTCTCTCTCTCTCTCTCTACCCGTCTCCTCTCTCTCTCTCTCTCTCTACCCGTCTCCTCTCTCTCTCTCTCTCTCTACCCGTCTCCTCTCTCTCTCTCTCTCTCTACCCGTCTCCTCTCTCTCTCTCTCTCTCTACCCGTCTCCTCTCTCTCTCTCTCTCTCTACCCGTCTCCTCTCTCTCTCTCTCTCTCTACCCGTCTCCTCTCTCTCTCTCTCTCTCTACCCGTCTCCTCTCTCTCTCTCTCTCTCTACCCGTCTCCTCTCTCTCTCTCTCTCTCTACCCGTCTCCTCTCTCTCTCTCTCTCTCTACCCGTCTCCTCTCTCTCTCTCTCTCTCTACCCGTCTCCTCTCTCTCTCTCTCTCTCTACCCGTCTCCTCTCTCTCTCTCTCTCTCTACCCGTCTCCTCTCTCTCTCTCTCTCTCTACCCGTCTCCTCTCTCTCTCTCTCTCTCTACCCGTCTCCTCTCTCTCTCTCTCTCTACCCGTCTCCTCTCTCTCTCTCTCTCTCTACCCGTCTCCTCTCTCTCTCTCTCTCTCTACCCGTCTCCTCTCTCTCTCTCTCTCTCTCTCTACCCGTCTCCTCACTCTCTCTCTCTCTCTCTCTACCCGTCTCCTCTCTCTCTCTCTCTCTCTCTCTACCCGTCTCCTCTCTCTCTCTCTCTCTACCCGTCTCCTCTCTCTCTCTCTCTCTCTACCCGTCTCCTCTCTCTCTCTCTCTCTCTACCCGTCTCCTCTCTCTCTCTCTCTCTCTACCCGTCTCCTCTCTCTCTCTCTCTCTCTACCCGTCTCCTCTCTCTCTCTCTCTCTCTCTACCCGTCTCCTCTCTCTCTCTCTCTCTCTACCCGTCTGCTCTCTGTCTCTCCATCCGTCTGCTCTCTCTCTCTCCATCCTTCTGCTCTCTCTCTCTCTCCATCCGACTGCTCTCACTCTCTCTCTCTCTCTTTCCACCCGTCTCCTCCGTCTCCTCTCTCTCCCTCCATCCGTCTCCTCTCTCTCTCTCTCTCTCCATCCGTCTCCTCTCTCTCTCTCCATCCGTCTGCTCTCTCTCTCTCCATCCGTCTGCTCTCTCTCTCTCTCCATCCGTCTGCTCTCACTCTCTCTCTCTCTCTTTCCACCCGTCTCCTCCGTCTCCTCTCTCTCCCTCCATCCGTCTCCTCTCTCTCTCTCTCTCTCCATCCGTCTCCTCTCTCTCTCTCTCTCCATCCGTCTCCTCTCTCTCTCTCTCTCCATCCGTCTCCTCTCTCTCTCTCTCTCCATCCGTCTCCTCTCTCTCTCTCTCTCCATCCGTCTCCTCTCTCTCTCTCTCTCCATCCGTCTCCTCTCTCTCTCTCTCTCCATCCGTCTCCTCTCTCTCTCTCTCTCCATCCGTCTCCTCTCTCTCTCTCTCTCCATCCGTCTCCTCTCTCTCTCTCTCTCCATCCGTCTCCTCTCTCTCTCTCTCTCCATCCGTCTCCTCTCTCTCTCTCTCTCCATCCGTCTCCTCTCTCTCTCTCTCTCCATCCGTCTCCTCTCTCTCTCTCTCTCCATCCGTCTCCTCTCTCTCTCTCTCTCCATCCGTCTCCTCTCTCTCTCTCTCTCCATCCGTCTCCTCTCTCTCTCTCTCTCCATCCGTCTCCTCTCTCTCTCTCTCTCCATCCGTCTCCTCTCTCTCTCTCTCTCCATCCGTCTCCTCTCTCTCTCTCTCTCCATCCGTCTCCTCTCTCTCTCTCTCTCCATCCGTCTCCTCTCTCTCTCTCTCTCCATCCGTCTCCTCTCTCTCTCTCTCTCTCCATCCGTCTCCTCTCTCTCTCTCTCTCCATCCGTCTCCTCTCTCTCTCTCTCTCCATCCGTCTCCTCTCACTCTCTCTCTCCATCCGTCTCCTCCTCTCTCTCTCCATCCGTCTCCTCCCTCTCTCTCTCTCCATCCGTCTCCTCTCTCTCTCTCTCTCCATCCGTCTCCTCTCTCTCTCTCTCTCCATCCGTCTCCTCTCTCTCTCTCTCTCCATCCGTCTCCTCTCTCTCTCTCTCTCCATCCGTCTCCTCTCTCTCTCTCTCCATCCGTCTCCTCTCTCTCTCTCTCCATCCGTCTCCTCTCTCTCTCTCTCCATCCGTCTCCTCTCTCTCTCTCTCCATCCGTCTCCTCCAGCTCTCTCTCTCCATCCGTCTCCTCTCTCTCTCTCTCTCTCCATCCGTCTCCTCTCTCTCTCTCCATCCGTCTGCTCTCTCTCTCTCCATCTGTCTCCTCTCGCTCTCTCTCTCTCCATCCGTCTGCTCTCTCTCTCTCCATCCGTCTGCTCTCTCTCTCCATCCGTCTGCTCTCTCTCTCTCCATCCGTCTGCTCTCTCTCTCTCCATCCGTCTCCTCTCGCTCTCTCTCTCTCCATCCGTCTGCTCTCTCTCTCTCCATCCGTCTGCTCTCTCTCTCCATCCGTCTGCTCTCTCTCTCCAACCGTCTGCTCTCTCTCTCTCCATCCGTCTGCTCTCTCTCTCTCCATCCGTCTGCTCTCTCTCTCTCCATCTCTCTATCCGTTTCCTCTCTCTCTCTCTCCATCTGTCTGCTCCCTCTCTCTCGCTCTCTCTCCATCTGTCTCCTCTCTCTCTCTCCATCTGTCTCCTCTCTCTCTCTCCATCTGTCTCCTCTCTCTCTCTCCATCTGTCTCCTCTCTCTCTCTCCATCTGTCTCCTCTCTCTCTCTCCATCTGTCTCCTCTCTCTCTCTCCATCTGACTCCTCCCTCTCCATCTGACTCCTCCCTCTCCATCTGACTCCTCCCTCTCCATCTGACTCCTCCCTCTCTTCTTCTCTCCATCTGTCTCCTCTCTCTCTCTCTCCATCTGTCTCTCTCCATCTGTCTCCTCTCTCTCTCTCTCCATCTGTCTCTCTCCATCTGTCTCCTCTCTCTCTCTCTCTCCATCTGTCTCTCTCCATCTGTCTCCTCTCTCTCTCTCTCCCCATCTGTCTCCTCCCTCTCTCTCTCTCTCTCCATCTGTCCCCTCTCTCTCTCTCCATCTGTCCCCTCTCTCTCTCTCCATCTGTCCCCTCTCTCTCTCTCCATCTGTCCCCTCTCTCTCTCTCCATCTGTCCCCTCTCTCTCTCTCCATCTGTCTCCTCTCTCTCTCTCTCTCTATACCGTCTCCTCTCTCTCTCTCTCTCTCTATACCGTCTCCTCTCTCTCTCTCTCTCTCTATACCGTCTCCTCTCTCTCTCTCTCTCTCTATACCGTCTCCTCTCTCTCTCTCTCTCTCTATACCGTCTCCTCTCTCTCTCTCTCTCTCTCTATACCGTCTCCTCTCTCTCTCTCTCTCTCTACCCGTCCCCTCTCTCTCTCTCTCTCTCTACCCGTCCCCTCTCTCTCTCTCTCTCTCTACCCGTCCCCTCTCTCTCTCTCTCTCTCTACCCGTCCCCTCTCTCTCTCTCTCTCTCTACCCGTCCCCTCTCTCTCTCTCTCTCTCTACCCGTCCCCTCTCTCTCTCTCTCTCTCTACCCGTCCCCTCTCTCTCTCTCTCTCTCTACCCGTCCCCTCTCTCTCTCTCTCTCTCTACCCGTCCCCTCTCTCTCTCTCTCTCTCTACCCGTCCCCTCTCTCTCTCTCTCTCTCTACCCGTCCCCTCTCTCTCTCTCTCTCTCTCTACCCGTCCCCTCTCTCTCTCTCTCTCTCTACCCGTCCCCTCTCTCTCTCTCTCTCTCTACCCGTCCCCTCTCTCTCTCTCTCTCTCTACCCGTCCCCTCTCTCTCTCTCTCTCTCTACCCTCTCTCTCTCTCTACCCGTCCCCTCTCTCTCTCTCTCTCTCTACCCGTCCCCTCTCTCTCTCTCTCTCTCTACCCGTCCCCTCTCTCTCTCTCTCTCTCTACCCGTCCCCTCTCTCTCTCTCTCTACCCGTCCCCTCTCTCTCTCTCTCTACCCGTCCCCTCTCTCTCTCTCTCTACCCGTCCCCTCTCTCTCTCTCTCTACCCGTCCCCTCTCTCTCTCTCTCTACCCGTCCCCTCTCTCTCTCTCTCTACCCGTCCCCTCTCTCTCTCTCTCTACCCGTCCCCTCTCTCTCTCTCTACCCGTCCCCTCTCTCTCTCTCTCTACCCGTCCCCTCTCTCTCTCTCTCTACCCGTCCCCTCTCTCTCTCTCTCTACCCGTCCCCTCTCTCTCTCTCTCTCTACCCGTCCCCTCTCTCTCTCTCTCTACCCGTCCCCTCTCTCTCTCTCTCTACCCGTCCCCTCTCTCTCTCTCTCTCTACCCGTCCCCTCTCTCTCTCTCTCTCTACCCGTCCCCTCTCTCTCTCTCTCTCTACCCGTCCCTCTCTCTCTCTCTCTCTACCCGTCCCCTCTCTCTCTCTCTCTCTACCCGTCCCCTCTCTCTCTCTCTCTACCCGTCCCCTCTCTCTCTCTCTCTCTACCCGTCCCCTCTCTCTCTCTCTCTCCCCGTCCCCTCTCTCTCTCTCTCTCCCCGTCCCCTCTCTCTCTCTCTCTCCCCGTCCCCTCTCTCTCTCTCTCTCCCCGTCCCCTCTCTCTCTCTCTCTCCCGTCCCCTCTCTCTCTCTCTCTCCCCGTCCCCTCTCTCTCTCTCTCTCCCCGTCCCCTCTCTCTCTCTCTCTACCCGTCCCCTCTCTCTCTCTCTCTACCCGTCCCCTCTCTCTCTCTCTCTACCCGTCCCCTCTCTCTCTCTCTCTACCCGTCCCCTCTCTCTCTCTCTCTACCCGTCCCCTCTCTCTCTCTCTCTACCCGTCTCCTCTCTCTCTCTCTCTCTCTACCCGTCTCCTCTCTCTCTCTCTCTCTACCCGTCTCCTCTCTCTCTCTCTCTCTCTACCCGTCCCCTCTCTCTCTCTCATCCGTCTCTCCCCTCTCTCTCTCATCCGTCTCCCTCCTCTCTCTCTCTCCGTCTCCCCCCTCTCTCTCCATCCGTCTCCCCCTCTCTCTCCATCCGTCTCCCCCCTCTCTCTCCATCCGTCTCCCCCTCTCTCTCCATCCGTCTCCCCCCTCTCTCTCCATCCGTCTCCCCCCTCTCTCTCCATCCGTCTCCCCCCTCTCTCTCCATCCGTCTCCCCCCTCTCTCTCCATCCGTCTCCCCCCTCTCTCTCCATCCGTCTCCCCCCTCTCTCTCCATCCGTCTCCCCCCTCTCTCTCCATCCGTCTCCCCCCTCTCTCTCCATCCGTCTCCCCCCTCTCTCTCCATCCGTCTCCCCCCTCTCTCTCCATCCGTCTCCCCTCTCTCTCTCCATCCGTCTCCCCTCTCTCTCTCCATCCGTCTCCTCTCTCTCTCTCTCTCCATCCGTCTCCTCTCTCTCTCTCTCTCCATCCGTCTCCTCTCTCTCTCTCTCCATCCGTCTCCTCTCTCTCTCTCTCCATCCGTCTCCTCCAGCTCTCTCTCTCCATCCGTCTCCTCTCTCTCTCTCTCTCTCTCCATCCGTCTCCTCTCTCTCTCTCCATCCGTCTGCTCTCTCTCTCTCCATCTGTCTCCTCTCGCTCTCTCTCTCTCCATCCGTCTGCTCTCTCTCTCTCCATCCGTCTGCTCTCTCTCTCTCCATCCGTCTGCTCTCTCTCTCTCCATCCGTCTGCTCTCTCTCTCTCCATCCGTCTCCTCTCGCTCTCTCTCTCTCCATCCGTCTGCTCTCTCTCTCTCCATCCGTCTGCTCTCTCTCTCTCCAACCGTCTGCTCTCTCTCTCTCCATCCGTCTGCTCTCTCTCTCTCCATCCGTCTGCTCTCTCTCTCTCCATCCGTCTGCTCTCTCTCTCTCCATCTCTCTATCCGTTTCCTCTCTCTCTCTCTCCATCTGTCTGCTCCCTCTCTCTCGCTCTCTCTCCATCTGTCTCCTCTCTCTCTCTCCATCTGTCTCCTCTCTCTCTCTCCATCTGTCTCCTCTCTCTCTCTCCATCTGTCTCCTCTCTCTCTCTCCATCTGTCTCCTCTCTCTCTCTCCATCTGTCTCCTCTCTCTCTCTCCATCTGACTCCTCCCTCTCCATCTGACTCCTCCCTCTCCATCTGACTCCTCCCTCTCCATCTGACTCCTCCCTCTCCATCTGACTCCTCCCTCTCTCTCTCCATCTGTCTCCTCTCTCTCTCTCTCCATCTGTCTCTCTCCATCTGTCTCCTCTCTCTCTCTCTCCATCTGTCTCTCTCCATCTGTCTCCTCTCTCTCTCTCTCTCCATCTGTCTCTCTCCATCTGTCTCCTCTCTCTCTCTCTCCCCATCTGTCTCCTCCCTCTCTCTCTCTCTCTCCATCTGTCCCCTCTCTCTCTCTCCATCTGTCCCCTCTCTCTCTCTCCATCTGTCCCCTCTCTCTCTCTCCATCTGTCCCCTCTCTCTCTCTCCATCTGTCTCCTCTCTCTCTCTCTCTCTATACCGTCTCCTCTCTCTCTCTCTCTCTCTATACCGTCTCCTCTCTCTCTCTCTCTCTCTACCCGTCCCCTCTCTCTCTCTCTCTCTCTACCGTCCCCTCTCTCTCTCTCTCTCTCTACCCGTCCCCTCTCTCTCTCTCTCTCTCTACCCGTCCCCTCTCTTCTCTCTCTCTCTACCCGTCCCCTCTCTCTCTCTCTCTCTCTACCCGTCCCCTCTCTCTCTCTCTCTCTCTACCCGTCCCCTCTCTCTCTCTCTCTCTCTACCCGTCCCCTCTCTCTCTCTCTCTCTCTACCCGTCCCTCTCTCTCTCTCTCTCTACCCGTCCTCTCTCTCTCTCTCTCTCTACCCGTCCCCTCTCTCTCTCTCTCTACCCGTCCCCTCTCTCTCTCTCTCTACCCGTCCCCTCTCTCTCTCTCTCTACCCGTCCCCTCTCTCTCTCTCTCTACCCGTCCCCTCTCTCTCTCTCTCTACCCGTCCCCTCTCTCTCTCTCTCTACCCGTCCCCTCTCTCTCTCTCTCTACCCGTCCCCTCTCTCTCTCTCTCTACCCGTCCCCTCTCTCTCTCTCTCTCTACCCGTCCCTCTCTCTCTCTCTCTCTACCCGTCCCCTCTCTCTCTCTCTCTACCCGTCCCCTCTCTCTCTCTCTCTACCCGTCCCCTCTCTCTCTCTCTCTACCCGTCCCCTCTCTCTCTCTCTCTACCCGTCCCCTCTCTCTCTCTCTCTCATCCGTCTCCTCCTCTCTCTCTCTCTCCATCTGTCTCCTCCCTCTCTCTCTCTCTCCATCCGTCCCCTCTCTCTCTCTCTCTCTCCCGTCTCCTCTCTCTCTCTCCATCTGTCTCCTCTCTCTCTCTCTCTCTCTCTCTCTCTCCATCAGTCTCCTCTCTCTCTCTCTCTCCATCTGTCTCCTCTCTCTCTCTCTCTCTCTCCATCTGTCTCCTCTCTCTCTCTCTCTCTCTCTATCTGTCCCTCTCTCTCTCTCTCTCTCTCCATCTGTCTCCTCTCTCTCTCTCTCTCTCCATCTGTCTCCTCTCTCTCTCTCTCTCTCCATCTGTCTCCTCTCTCTCTCTCTCCATCTGTCTCCTCTCTCTCTCTCTCCATCTGTCTCCTCTCTCTCTCTCTCCATCTGTCTCCTCTCTCTCTCTCTCCATCTGTCTCCTCTCTCTCTCTCTCTCTCTCTCTCTCCATCTGTCTCCTCTCTCTCCTCTCCATCTGTCTCCTCTCTCTCTCTCTCTCTCTCATCTCCATCTGTCTCCTCTCTCTCTCTCTCTCTCTCCATCTGTCTCCTCTCTCTCTCTCTCTCTCTCTCTCTCCATCTGTCTCCTCTCTCTCCATCTCCATCTGTCTCCTCTCTCTCCATCTCCATCTGTCTCCTCTCTCTCCATCTCCATCTGTCTCCTCTCTCTCCATCTCCATCTGTCTCCTCTCTCTCCATCTCCATCTGTCTCCTCTCTCTCCATCTCCATCTGTCTCCTCTCTCTCCATCTCCATCTGTCTCCTCTCTCTCCATCTCCATCTGTCTCCTCTCTCTCCATCTCCATCTGTCTCCTCTCTCTCCATCTCCATCTGTCTCCTCTCTCTCCATCTCCATCTGTCTCCTCTCTCTCCATCTCCATCTGTCTCCTCTCTCTCCATCTCCATCTGTCTCCTCTCTCTCCATCTCCATCTGTCTCCTCTCTCTCCATCTCCATCTGTCTCCTCTCTCTCCATCTCCATCTGTCTCCCTCTCTCTCCATCTCCATCTGTCTCCCCTCTCTCCATCTCCATCTGTCTCCCCTCTCTCCATCTCCATCTGTCTCCCCTCTCTCCATCTCCATCTGTCTCCCCTCTCTCCATCTCCATCTGTCTCCCCTCTCTCCATCTCCATCTGTCTCCCCTCTCTCCATCTCCATCTGTCTCCCCTCTCTCCATCTCCATCTGTCTCCCCTCTCTCCATCTCCATCTGTCTCCCCTCTCTCCATCTCCATCTGTCTCCCCTCTCTCCATCTCCATCTGTCTCCCCTCTCTCCATCTCCATCTGTCTCCCCTCTCTCCATCTCCATCTGTCTCCCCTCTCTCCATCTCCATCTGTCTCCCCTCTCTCCATCTCCATCTGTCTCCCCTCTCTCCATCTCCATCTGTCTCCCCTCTCTCCATCTCCATCTGTCTCCCCTCTCTCCATCTCCATCTGTCTCCCCTCTCTCCATCTCCATCTGTCTCCCCTCTCTCCATCTCCATCTGTCTCCCCTCTCTCCATCTCCATCTGTCTCCCCTCTCTCCATCTCCATCTGTCTCCCCTCTCTCCATCTCCATCTGTCTCCCCTCTCTCCATCTCCATCTGTCTCCCCTCTCTCCATCTCCATCTGTCTCCCCTCTCTCCATCTCCATCTGTCTCCCCTCTCTCCATCTCCATCTGTCTCCTCTCTCTCCATCTCCATCTGTCTCCTCTCTCTCCATCTCCATCTGTCTCCTCTCTCTCCATCTCCATCTGTCTCCTCTCTCTCCATCTCCATCTGTCTCCTCTCTCTCTCTCCCTCTCCATCTGTCTCCCCTCTCTCTCTCCCTCTCCATCTGTCTCCCCTCTCTCTCTCCCTCTCCATCTGTCTCCCCTCTCTCTCTCCCTCTCCATCAGTCTCCCCTCTCTCTCTCCTCTCCATCTGTCTCCCCTCTCTCTCTCCCTCTCCATCTGTCTCCCCTCTCTCTCTCCCTCTCCATCTGTCTCCCCTCTCTCTCTCTCTCCATCTGTCTCCTCTCTCTCTCTCCATCTGTCTCCTCTCTCTCTCTCTCTCCCTCTCCATCTGTCTCCTCTCTCTCTCTCTCTCCCTCTCCCTCTCCATCTGTCTCCTCTCTCTCTCACTCTCTCTCTCCATCTGTCTCCTCTCTCTCTCTCTCTCCATCTGTCTCCTCTCTCTCTCTCTCTCTCCATCTGTCTCCTCTCTCTCTCTCTCTCCATCTGTCTCCTCTCTCTCTCTCTCTCCATCTGTCTCCTCTCTCTCTCTCTCTCCATCTGTCTCCTCTCTCTCTCCCTCTCCATCTGTCTCCTCTCTCTCTCTCCTCTCCATCTGTCTCCTCTCTCTCTCTCCCTCTCCATCCGTCTCCTCTCTCTCTCTCCCTCTCCATCCGTCTCCTCCCTCTCTCTCTCTCCATCCGTCTCCTCTCTCTCTCTCTCTCTCCATCCGTCTCCTCTCTCTCTCTCTCTCCATCCGTCTCCTCTCTCTCTCTCTCTCCATCCGTCTCCTCTCTCTCTCTCTCTCCATCCGTCTCCTCTCTCTCTCTCTCTCCATCCGTCTCCTCTCTCTCTCTCTCTCCATCCGTCTCCTCTCTCTCTCTCTCTCCATCCGTCTCCTCTCTCTCTCTCTCTCCATCCGTCTCCTCTCTCTCTCTCTCTCCATCCGTCTCCTCTCTCTCTCTCTCCATCCGTCTCCTCTCTCTCTCTCTCCATCCGTCTCCTCTCTCTCTCTCTCCATCCGTCTCCTCTCTCTCTCTCTCCATCCGTCTCCTCTCTCTCTCTCTCCATCCGTCTCCTCTCTCTCTCTCTCCATCCGTCTCCTCTCTCTCTCTCTCCATCCGTCTCCCCTCTCTCTCTCTCCATCCGTCTCCTCTCTCTCTCTCTCCATCCGTCTCCTCTCTCTCTCTCTCTCTCTACCCGTCCCCTCTCTCTCTCTCTCTACCCGTCCCCTCTCTCTCTCTCTCTCTCTACCCGTCTCCTCTCTCTCTCTCTCTCTCTACCCGTCTCCTCTCTCTCTCTCTCTCTCTCTACCCGTCTCCTCTCTCTCTCCCTCTCTCTCCATCTCTCTCCTCCCTCTCTCTCCTCCCTCTCTCTCCTCCCTCTCTCTCCTCCCTCTCTCCATCCGTCTCCTCCCTCTCTCCATCCGTCTCCTCCCTCTCTCCATCCGTCTCCTCCCTCTCTCCATCCGTCTCCTCCCTCTCTCCATCCGTCTACTCCCTCTCTCTCCATCTGTCTCCTCCCTCTCTCTCCATCTGTCTCCTCCCTCTCTCTCCATCCGTCTGCTCTCTCTCTCTCCCTCTCTCTATCCGTTTCCTCTCTCTCTCTCACCATCTGTCTCCTCTCTCTCTCTCCATCTGTCTCCTCCCTCTCTCTCTCCATCTGTCTCCTCTCTCTCTCTCTCACTCCCTCTCCATCTGTCTCCTCTCTCTCTCTCTCTCCATCTGCCCCCTCTCTCTCTCTCCATCTGTCTCCTCTCTCTCTCTCCATCTGTCTCCTCTCTCTCTCTCTCTCCATCTGTCTCCTCTCTCTCTCTCTCTCCATCTGTCTCCTCTCTCTCTCTCTCTCCATCTGTCTCCTCTCTCTCTCTCTCTCCATCTGTCTCCTCTCTCTCTCTCTCTCCATCTGTCTCCTCTCTCTCTCTCTCTCCATCTGTCTCCTCTCTCTCTCTCTCTCCATCTGTCTCCTCTCTCTCTCTCTCTCTCCATCTGTCTCCTCTCTCTCTCTCTCTCCATCTGTCTCCTCTCTCTCTCTCTCTCCATCTGTCTCCTCTCTCTCTCTCTCTCCATCTGTCTCCTCTCTCTCTCTCTCTCCATCTGTCTCCTCTCTCTCTCTCCCTCTCCCTCTCCATCTGTCTCCTCTCTCTCTCTCCCTCTCCCTCTCCATCCGTCTCCTCTCTCTCTCTCCCTCTCCCTCTCCATCCGTCTCCTCTCTCTCTCTCCCTCTCCCTCTCCATCCGTCTCCTCTCTCTCTCTCCCTCTCTCTCTCCATCCGTCTCCTCTCTCTCTCTCTCTCCATCCGTCTCCTCTCTCTCTCTCTCTCCATCCGTCTCCTCTCTCTCTCTCTCTCCATCCGTCTCCTCTCTCTCTCTCTCTCCATCCGTCTCCTCTCTCTCTCTCTCTCCATCCGTCTCCTCTCTCTCTCTCTCTCCATCCGTCTCCTCTCTCTCTCTCTCTCCATCCGTCTCCTCTCTCTCTCTCTCTCCATCCGTCTCCTCTCTCTCTCTCTCTCCATCCGTCTCCTCTCTCTCTCTCTCTCCATCCGTCTCCTCTCTCTCTCTCTCTCCATCCGTCTCCTCTCTCTCTCTCTCTCCATCCGTCTCCTCTCTCTCTCTCTCTCCATCCGTCTCCTCTCTCTCTCTCTCTCCATCCGTCTCCTCTCTCTCTCTCTCTCCATCCGTCTCCTCTCTCTCTCTCTCTCCATCCGTCTCCTCTCTCTCTCTCTCTCCGTCCGTCTCCTCTCTCTCTCTCCGTCCGTCTCCTCTCTCTCTCTCCCTCTCCCTCTCCGTCCGTCTCCTCTCTCCCTCTCCCTCTCCGTCCGTCTCCCCTCTCCCTCTCCGTCCGTCACCCCTCTCCCTCTCCCTCTCCGTCCGTCTCCCCTCTCCCTCTCCCTCTCCGTCCGTCTCCTCTCTCCCTCTCCGTCCGTCTCCTCTCTCCCTCTCCGTCCGTCTCCTCTCTCCCTCTCCGTCCGTCTCCTCTCTCCCTCTCCGTCCGTCTCCTCTCTCCCTCTCCGTCCGTCTCCTCTCTCCCTCTCCGTCCGTCTCCTCTCTCCCTCTCCGTCCGTCTCCTCTCTCCCTCTCCTCTCTCCCTCTCCGTCCGTCTCGCCTCTCCCTCTCCCTCTCCGTCCGTCTCGCCTCTCCCTCTCCGTCCGTCTCGCCTCTCCCTCTCCGTCCGTCTCCCCTCTTCCTCTCCCTCTCCGTCCGTCTCCCCTCTCCCTCTCCCTCTCCGTCCGTCTCCCCTCTCCCTCTCCGTCCGTCTCCCCTCTCCCTCTCCGTCCGTCTCCTCTCTCCCTCTCCGTCCGTCTCCTCTCTCCCTCTCCGTCCGTCTCCTCTCTCCCTCTCCGTCCGTCTCCTCTCTCCCTCTCCGTCCGTCTCCTCTCTCCCTCTCCGTCCGTCTCCTCTCTCCCTCTCCGTCCGTCTCCTCTCTCCCTCTCCGTCCGTCTCCTCTCTCCCTCTCCGTCCGTCTCCTCTCTCCCTCTCCGTCCGTCTCCTCTCTCCCTCTCCGTCCGTCTCCACTCTCTCTCTCCGTCCGTCTCCTCTCTCTCTCTCCCTCTCTCTATCCGTTTCCTCTCTCTCTCTCTCTCCAACTGTCTCCTCTCTCTCTCTCCAACTGTCTCCTCTCTCTCTCTCCCTCTCCCTCTCCCTCTCCGTCCTTCTCCTCTCTCCCTCTCCCTCTCCCTCCGTCTCCCCTCTCCCTCTCCGTCCGTCTCCCCTCTCCCTCTCCGTCCGTCTCGCCTCTCCCTCTCCGTCCGTCTCGCCTCTCCCTCTCCGTCCGTCTCGCCTCTCCCTCTCCGTCCGTCTCGCCTCTCCCTCTCCCTCTCCGTCCGTCTCGCCTCTCCCTCTCCCTCTCCCTCCGTCTCCTCTCTCCCTCTCCGTCCGTCTCCTCTCTCCCTCTCCGTCCGTCTCCTCTCTCCCTCTCCGTCCGTCTCCTCTCTCCCTCTCCGTCCGTCTCCTCTCTCCCTCTCCGTCCGTCTCCTCTCTCTCTCTCCCTCTCTCTATCCGTTTCCTCTCTCTCTCTCACCATCTGTCTCCTCTCCCTCTCTCTCTCTCCGTCTGTCCCCTAGCTCTCTCTCTCTCTCTCCGTCTGTCCCCTAGCTCTCTCTCTCCGTCTGTCCCCTCTCTCTCTCTCCGTCCGTCTCCCCTCTCCCTCTCCGTCCGTCTCCCCTCTCCCTCTCCGTCCGTCTCCCCTCTCCCTCTCCCTCTCCGTCCGTCTCCCCTCCCCCCTCCCTCTCCGTCCGTCTCCCCTCTCCCTCTCCGTCCGTCTCCCCTCTCCCTCTCCGTCCGTCTCCCCTCTCCCTCTCCGTCCGTCTCCCCTCTCCCTCTCCGTCCGTCTCCCCTCTCCCTCTCCGTCCGTCTCCCCTCTCCCTCTCCCTCTCCGTCCGTCTCCCCTCTCCCTCTCCCTCTCCGTCCGTCTCCCCTCCCCCTCTCCCTCTCCGTCCGTCTCCCCTCTCCCTCTCCGTCCGTCTCCCCTCTCCCTCTCCGTCCGTCTCCCCTCTCCCTCTCCGTCCGTCTCCCCTCTCCCTCTCCGTCCGTCTCCCCTCTCCCTCTCCGTCCGTCTCCCCTCTCCCTCTCCGTCCGTCTCCTCTCTCTCTCTCCCTCTCTCTATCCGTTTCCTCTCTCTCTCTCACCGTCTGTCTCCTCGCTCTCTCTCTCTCTCTCCGTCTGTCTCCTCGCTCTCTCTCTCTCTCTCCGTCTGTCTCCTCGCTCTCTCTCTCTCTCTCCGTCTGTCTCCTCGCTCTCTCTCTCTCTCTCCGTCTGTCTCCTCTCTCCCTCTCCGTCCGTCTCCTCTCTCCCTCTCCGTCCGTCTCCTCTCTCCCTCTCCGTCCGTCTCCTCTCTCCCTCTCCGTCCGTCTCCTCTCTCCCTCTCCGTCCGTCTCCTCTCTCTCTCTCCCTCTCTCTATCCGTTTCCTCTCTCTCTCTCACCATCTGTCTCCTCTCCCTCTCTCTCTCTCCGTCTGTCCCCTAGCTCTCTCTCTCTCTCTCCGTCTGTCCCCTAGCTCTCTCTCTCCGTCTGTCCCCTCTCTCTCTCTCCGTCCGTCTCCCCTCTCTCTCTCCGTCCGTCTCCCCTCTCCCTCTCCGTCCGTCTCCCCTCTCCCTCTCCCTCTCCGTCCGTCTCCCCCTCTCCTCTCCCTCTCCGTCCGTCTCCCCTCTCCCTCTCCGTCCGTCTCCCCTCTCCCTCTCCGTCCGTCTCCCCTCTCCCTCTCCGTCCGTCTCCCCTCTCCCTCTCTCTATCCGTTTCCTCTCTCTCTCTCACCGTCTGTCTCCTCGCTCTCTCTCTCTCTCTCCGTCTGTCTCCTCGCTCTCTCTCTCTCTCTCCGTCTGTCTCCTCGCTCTCTCTCTCTCTCTCCGTCTGTCTCCTCGCTCTCTCTCTCTCTCTCCGTCTGTCTCCTCGCTCTCTCTCTCTCTCTCCGTCTGTCTCCTCGCTCTCTCTCTCTCTCTCCGTCCGTCTCCTCTCCCTCTCTCTCTCTCTCCGTCCGTCTCCTCTCCCTCTCTCTCTCTCCGTCCGTCTCCTCTCCCTCTCTCTCTCTCCGTCCGTCTCCTCTCCCTCTCTCCGTCCGTCTCCTCTCCCTCTCTCCGTCCGTCTCCTCTCCCTCTCTCCGTCCGTCTCCTCTCCCTCTCTCCGTCCGTCTCCTCTCCCTCTCTCCGTCCGTCTCCTCTCCCTCTCTCCGTCCGTCTCCTCTCCCTCTCTCCGTCCGTCTCCTCTCCCTCTCTCCGTCCGTCTCCTCTCCCTCTCTCCGTCCGTCTCCTCTCCCTCTCTCCGTCCGTCTCCTCTCCCTCTCTCCGTCCGTCTCCTCTCCCTCTCTCCGTCCGTCTCCTCTCCCTCTCTCCGTCCGTCTCCTCTCCCTCTCTCCGTCCGTCTCCTCTCCCTCTCTCCGTCCGTCTCCTCTCCCTCTCTCCGTCCGTCTCCTCTCCCTCTCTCCGTCCGTCTCCTCTCCCTCTCTCCGTCCGTCTCCTCTCCCTCTCTCCGTCCGTCTCCTCTCCCTCTCTCCGTCCGTCTCCTCTCCCTCTCTCCGTCCGTCTCCTCTCCCTCTCTCCGTCCGTCTCCTCTCCCTCTCTCCGTCCGTCTCCTCTCCCTCTCTCCGTCCGTCTCCTCTCCCTCTCTCCGTCCGTCTCCTCTCCCTCTCTCCGTCCGTCTCCTCTCCCTCTCTCCGTCCGTCTCCTCTCCCTCTCTCCGTCCGTCTCCTCTCCCTCTCTCCGTCCGTCTCCTCTCCCTCTCTCCGTCCGTCTCCTCTCCCTCTCTCCGTCCGTCTCCTCTCCCTCTCTCCGTCCGTCTCCTCTCCCTCTCTCCGTCCGTCTCCTCTCCCTCTCTCCGTCCGTCTCCTCTCCCTCTCTCCGTCCGTCTCCTCTCCCTCTCTCCGTCCGTCTCCTCTCCCTCTCTCCGTCCGTCTCCTCTCCCTCTCTCCGCCCGTCTCCTCTCCCTCTCTCCGCCCGTCTCCTCTCCCTCTCTCCGCCCGTCTCCTCTCCCTCTCTCCGCCCGTCTCCTCTCCCTCTCTCCGCCCGTCTCCTCTCCCTCTCTCCGCCCGTCTCCTCCCCCTCTCTCCGTCCGTCTCCTCCCCCTCTCTCCGTCCGTCTCCTCCCTCTCTCTCCGTCCGTCTCCTCCCTCTCTCTCCGTCCGTCTCCTCCCTCTCTCTCCGTCCGTCTCCTCCCTCTCTCTCCGTCCGTCTCCTCCCTCTCTCTCCGTCCGTCTCCTCCCTCTCTCTCCGTCCGTCTCCTCCCTCTCTCTCTCCGTCCGTCTCCTCCCTCTCTCTCCGTCCGTCTCCTCCCTCTCTCTCCGTCCGTCTCCTCCCTCTCTCTCCGTCCGTCTCCTCCCTCTCTCTCCGTCCGTCTCCTCCCTCTCTCTCCGTCCGTCTCCTCCCTCTCTCTCCGTCCGTCTCCTCCCTCTCTCTCCGTCCGTCTCCTCCCTCTCTCTCCGTCCGTCTCCTCCCTCTCTCTCCGTCCGTCTCCTCCCTCTCTCTCCGTCCGTCTCCTCCCTCTCTCTCCGTCCGTCTCCTCCCTCCCTCTCCGTCCGTCTCCTCTCTCTCCCTCCCTCTCCGTCCGTCTCCTCTCTCTCCCTCCCTCTCCGTCCGTCTCCTCTCTCTCCCTCCCTCTCCGTCCGTCTCCTCTCTCTCCCTCCCTCTCCGTCCGTCTCCTCTCTCTCCCTCCCTCTCCGTCCGTCTCCTCTCTCTCCCTCCCTCTCCGTCCGTCTCCTCTCTCTCCCTCCCTCTCCGTCCGTCTCCTCTCTCTCCCTCCCTCTCCGTCCGTCTCCTCTCTCTCCCTCCCTCTCCGTCCGTCTCCTCTCTCTCCCTCCCTCTCCGTCCGTCTCCTCTCTCTCCCTCCCTCTCCGTCCGTCTCCTCTCTCTCCCTCCCTCTCCGTCCGTCTCCTCTCTCTCCCTCCCTCTCCGTCCGTCTCCTCTCTCTCCCTCCCTCTCCGTCCGTCTCCTCTCTCTCCCTCCCTCTCCGTCCGTCTCCTCTCTCTCCCTCCCTCTCCGTCCGTCTCCTCTCTCTCCCTCCCTCTCCGTCCGTCTCCTCTCTCTCCCTCCCTCTCCGTCCGTCTCCTCTCTCTCCCTCCCTCTCCGTCCGTCTCCTCTCTCTCCCTCCCTCTCCGTCCGTCTCCTCTCTCTCCCTCCCTCTCCGTCCGTCTCCTCTCTCTCCCTCCCTCTCCGTCCGTCTCCTCTCTCTCCCTCCCTCTCCGTCCGTCTCCTCTCTCTCCCTCCCTCTCCGTCCGTCTCCTCTCTCTCCCTCCCTCTCCGTCCGTCTCCTCTCTCTCCCTCCCTCTCCGTCCGTCTCCTCTCTCTCCCTCCCTCTCCGTCCGTCTCCTCTCTCTCCCTCCCTCTCCGTCCGTCTCCTCTCTCTCCCTCCCTCTCCGTCCGTCTCCTCTCTCTCCCTCCCTCTCCGTCCGTCTCCTCTCTCTCCCTCCCTCTCCGTCCGTCTCCTCTCTCTCCCTCCCTCTCCGTCCGTCTCCTCTCTCTCCCTCCCTCTCCGTCCGTCTCCTCTCTCTCCCTCCCTCTCCGTCCGTCTCCTCTCTCTCCCTCCCTCTCCGTCCGTCTCCTCTCTCTCCCTCCCTCTCCGTCCGTCTCCTCTCTCTCCCTCCCTCTCCGTCCGTCTCCTCTCTCTCCCTCCCTCTCCGTCCGTCTCCTCTCTCTCCCTCCCTCTCCGTCCGTCTCCTCTCTCTCCCTCCCTCTCCGTCCGTCTCCTCTCTCTCCCTCCCTCTCCGTCCGTCTCCTCTCTCTCCCTCCCTCTCCGTCCGTCTCCTCTCTCTCCCTCCCTCTCCGTCCGTCTCCTCTCTCTCCCTCCCTCTCCGTCCGTCTCCTCTCTCTCCCTCCCTCTCCGTCCGTCTCCTCTCTCTCCCTCCCTCTCCGTCCGTCTCCTCTCTCTCCCTCCCTCTCCGTCCGTCTCCTCTCTCTCCCTCCCTCTCCGTCCGTCTCCTCTCTCTCCCTCCCTCTCCGTCCGTCTCCTCTCTCTCCCTCCCTCTCCGTCCGTCTCCTCTCTCTCCCTCCCTCTCCGTCCGTCTCCTCTCTCTCCCTCCCTCTCCGTCCGTCTCCGCTCTCTCCCTCCCTCTCCGTCCGTCTCCTCTCTCTCCCTCCCTCTCCGTCCGTCTCCTCTCTCTCCCTCTCCGTCCGTCTCCTCTCTCTCCCTCTCCGTCCGTCTCCTCTCTCTCCCTCTCCCTCTCCGTCCGTCTCCTCTCTCTCCCTCTCCCTCTCCGTCCGTCTCCTCTCTCTCCCTCTCCCTCTCCGTCCGTCTCCTCTCTCTCCCTCTCCCTCTCCGTCCGTCTCCCCTCTCTCTCTCCCTCTCCCTCTCCCTCTCCGTCCGTCTCCTCTCTCTCTCTCTCTCTCCCTCCATCTGTCTCCTCCCTCTCTCTCTCTCTCTCCATCTGTCTCCTCTCTCTCTCTCCATCTCCATCTGTCTCCTCTCTCTCTCTCCATCTCCATCTGTCTCCTCTCCCTCCCTCTCCGTCCGTCTCCTCACTCTCTCTCTCCCTCTCCGTCCGTCTCCTCTCTCTCTCTCTCCCTCTCCGTCCGTCTCCTCTCTCTCTCTCTCCCTCTCCGTCCGTCTCCTCTCTCTCTCTCTCTCTCCCTCTCCGTCCGTCTCCTCTCTCTCTCTCTCCCTCTCCGTCCGTCTCCTCTCTCTCCGTCCGTCTCCTCTCTCTCCGTCCGTCACCTCTCTCTCCCTCCCTCTCCGTCCGTCTCCTCTCTCTCCCTCCCTCTCCGTCCGTCTCCTCTCTCTCCCTCCCTCTCCGTCCGTCTCCTCTCTCTCCCTCCCTCTCCGTCCGTCTCCTCTCTCTCCCTCCCTCTCCGTCCGTCTCCTCTCTCTCCCTCCCTCTCCGTCCGTCTCCTCTCTCTCCCTCCCTCTCCGTCCGTCTCCTCTCTCTCCCTCCCTCTCCGTCCGTCTCCTCTCTCTCCCTCCCTCTCCGTCCGTCTCCTCTCTCTCCCTCCCTCTCCGTCCGTCTCCTCTCTCTCCCTCCCTCTCCGTCCGTCTCCTCTCTCTCCCTCCCTCTCCGTCCGTCTCCTCTCTCTCCCTCCCTCTCCGTCCGTCTCCTCTCTCTCCCTCCCTCTCCGTCCGTCTCCTCTCTCTCCCTCCCTCTCCGTCCGTCTCCTCTCTCTCCCTCCCTCTCCGTCCGTCTCCTCTCTCTCCCTCCCTCTCCGTCCGTCTCCTCTCTCTCCCTCCCTCTCCGTCCGTCTCCTCTCTCTCCCTCCCTCTCCGTCCGTCTCCTCTCTCTCCCTCCCTCTCCGTCCGTCTCCTCTCTCTCCCTCCCTCTCCGTCCGTCTCCTCTCTCTCCCTCCCTCTCCGTCCGTCTCCGCTCTCTCCCTCCCTCTCCGTCCGTCTCCTCTCTCTCCCTCCCTCTCCGTCCGTCTCCTCTCTCTCCCTCTCCGTCCGTCTCCTCTCTCTCCCTCTCCGTCCGTCTCCTCTCTCTCCCTCTCCCTCTCCGTCCGTCTCCTCTCTCTCCCTCTCCCTCTCCGTCCGTCTCCTCTCTCTCCCTCTCCCTCTCCGTCCGTCTCCCCTCTCTCTCTCCCTCTCCCTCTCCCTCTCCGTCCGTCTCCTCTCTCTCTCTCTCTCTCCCTCCATCTGTCTCCTCCCTCTCTCTCTCTCTCTCCATCTGTCTCCTCTCTCTCTCTCCATCTCCATCTGTCTCCTCTCTCTCTCTCCATCTCCATCTGTCTCCTCTCTCTCCCTCTCCGTCCGTCTCCTCTCTCTCCCTCTCCCTCTCCGTCCGTCTCCCCTCTCTCTCTCCCTCTCCCTCTCCCTCTCCGTCCGTCTCCTCTCTCTCTCTCTCTCTCCCTCCATCTGTCTCCTCCCTCTCTCTCTCCATCTGTCTCCTCTCTCTCTCTCCATCTCCATCTGTCTCCTCTCTCTCTCTCCATCTCCATCTGTCTCCTCTCTCTCTCTCCATCTCCATCTGTCTCCTCTCTCTCCCTCTCCGTCCGTCTCCTCTCTCTCCCTCTCCCTCTCCGTCCGTCTCCCCTCTCTCTCTCCCTCTCCCTCTCCCTCTCCGTCCGTCTCCTCTCTCTCTCTCTCTCTCCCTCCATCTGTCTCCTCCCTCTCTCTCTCCATCTGTCTCCTCTCTCTCTCTCCATCTCCATCTGTCTCCTCTCTCTCTCTCCATCTCCATCTGTCTCCTCTCTCTCTCTCCAGCTGTCTCCCCTCTCTCTCTCCAGCAGTCTCCTCTCTCTCTCTCCATCCGTCTCCTCTCTCTCTCTCCATCCGTCTCCTCTCTCTCTCTCCATCCGTCTCCTCTCTCTCTCTCCATCCGTCTCCTCTCTCTCTCTCCATCCGTCTCCTCTCTCTCTCTCCATCCGTCTCCTCTCTCTCTCTCCATCCGTCTCCTCTCTCTCTCTCCATCCGTCTCCTCTCTCTCTCTCCATCCGTCTCCTCTCTCTCTCTCCATCCGTCTCCTCTCTCTCTCTCCATCCGTCTCCTCTCTCTCTCTCCATCCGTCTCCTCTCTCTCTCTCCATCCGTCTCCTCTCTCTCTCTCCATCCGTCTCCTCTCTCTCTCTCCATCCGTCTCCTCTCTCTCTCTCCATCCGTCTCCTCTCTCTCTCTCCATCCGTCTCCTCTCTCTCTCTCCATCCGCTAGTACTAGTTCGGGAGGGTTTAAACTAGTTTGGGAGGGGGATGGGAACCGGACTTGTAATCCAGGGACCAGTGGGTCCACTCAGAAAGACAAAGAGTGTAGTGAGGTATTGGGGAAGGTAGCACTGTCGCAGAGGACAGATGGGCACGGAGAAGGGTTAAAGTGCGTATACTTCAACGCAAGAAGCATCAGGAATAAGGTGAGTGAATTGAAGGCGTGGATGGGCACTTGGGACTACGATGTTGTGGCCATCACTGAAACGTGGATAGGTGAGGGGGAGGAATGGTTTTTGGAGGTACCTGGTTATAGATGTTTTCATAAGATTAGGAATGGTGGTAAAAGAGGTGGGGGGGTGGCATTGTTAGTTAGAAATAGTGTAACAACTGCTGAAAGAATTTTCGAGGAGGATCTGCCGACTGAGGCACTGTGGGTTGAGGTCAGGAACAGGAAAGGAGCAGTCACCTTGATGGGAGTTTTCTATAGGCCCCCCAATAGCAGCAGGGAGGTGGAAGAGCAGATTGGGAAACAGATTTTGGAAAGGAGCAGAAGTCACAGGGTAGTAATTATGGGGGATTTCAACTTCCCAAATATTGATTGGCAACTCTTTAGATCGAATAGTTTGGATGGGGTAGTGTTTGTGCAGTATGTCCAGGAAGCTTTTCTGACTCAGTATGTAGACTGCCCGACCAGAGGGGAGGCAATATTGGATTTGGTACTAGGTAATGAACCAGGGCAAGTGATAGAGCTGTTGGTGGGCGAGCACTTTGGAGATAGTGATCACAATTCTGTAGCATTCACTGTGGTAATGGAGAGGGATAGGTATGTGCAACAGGGCAAGGTTTACAATTGGGGGAAGGGTAGATATGATGCTGTCAGGCAGGAACTGAGGAGCATAAGTTGGGAGCATATGCTGGCAGGGAAGGGCACGGTCGAAATGTGGAACTTTTTCAAGGAGCAGATAGTAGGGGCCATTGATAAGCATGTCCCTGTCAGACAGGGAAGGGATGGTCATGTGAGGGAACCGTGGTTGACAAGAGAGGTTGAGAGTCTTGTTAGGAAGAAGAAGGATGCGTATATAAAGTTGAGGAAAAAGGGCACAGGCATAGCTCTGGAGGGATACAAGATGGCCAGGAAGGATCTGAAGAAAGGGATTAGGAGAGCTAAGCATGAAAAATGCTTGGCGGATAGGATAAAAGAAAACCCCAAGGCCTTTTACGCGTATGTCAGAAATATGAGGATGACTAGGGGGACCATAGGTCCGGTCAAGGACAATAGCGGGAGACTGTGTGTTGAGCCGGAAGAGATAAGTGAGGTTTTTAATGAGTACTTCTCTTCGGTATTTACGAATGAGAAGGGGTGTATTACTGAAGAGGACGGTGTGAAACAGACTGGTAAGCTCGAGGAAGTGCTCGTTAGGAGGGAAGATGTGTTGGGGTTTTTGAATAACTTGAAGATAGATAAGTCTCCCGGGCCTGACGGGGTATATCCAAGGATGTTATGGGAAGCAAGGGATGAAATTGCAGAGCCGCTGGCTATGATCTTTTCATCTTCTCTGCTGACGGGGGTGGTACCAGGTGATTGGAGGGTGGCAAATGTTGTGCCCCTGTTCAAGAAAGGGAATAGGAACAACCCTGGGAATTACAGGCCAGTTAGTCTTACTTCGGTGGTAGGCAAGTTGATGGAAAAGGTGCTGAGGGATAGGATTTCTGAGCATCTGGAAAGACACGGCTTGATTCGGGACAGTCAGCACGGTTTTGTGAGGGGTAGGTCTTGCCTCACAAGCCTGATTGAATTCTTTGAGCAGGTGACCAAGCAAGTGGATGAGGGTAAACCAGTGGATGTGGTGTACATGGATTTTAGTAAGGCATTTGATAAGGTCCCCCATGGTAGACTTATGGAGAAAGTCAGGAGGCATGGGATAGTGGGGAATGTGGCCAGTTGGATTAAGAATTGGCTAACTGATAGAAGGCAGAGAGTGGTCTTAGATGGTAAATACTCAGCCTGGAGCCCAGTTACCAGTGGCGTGCCGCAGGGATCAGTTCTGGGTCCTCTCCTGTTTGTGATTTTTATTAACGACTTGGATGAGGAAGTCGAAGGGTGGGTCAGTAAATTTGCAGATGATACAAAGGTTGGTGGAGTCGTGGATACCGAGGAGGGCTATTGTCGTCTGCAAAGGGACTTGGATAGGTTGCAGTGCTGGGCTGAAAAGTGGCAGATGGAGTTTAACCCTGAAAAGTGTGAGGTCGTCCATTTTGGAAGGACAAACATGAATGCAAAATACTGGGTTAACGGTAGGGTTCTTGGGCATGTGGAGGAGCAGAGAGACCTTGGGGTCTATGTGCATAGATCATTGAAAGTTGCAACTCAAGTGGATAGGGCTGTGAAGAAGGCATATGGGGTGTTAGCGTTCATTAGCAGAGGGATTGAATTTAAGAGCCGTGAGGTGATGATGCAGCTGTACAGGACCTTGGTAAGGCCTCATTTGGAGTACTGTGTGCAGTTCTGGTCGCCTCATTTTAGGAAGGATGTGGAAGCCTTGGAGAGGGTGCAGAGGAGATTTACCAGGATGTTGCCTGGAATGGAGAATAAGTCTTACGAGGAAAGGCTGAACATTCTAGGCCTCTTCTCATTAGAAAGGAGAAGGATGAGGGGTGACATGATAGAGGTTTATAAGATGATCAGGGGAATAGATAGGGTAGACAGTCAGAAACTTTTTCCCCGGGTGGAGCAAAGCGTTACAAGGGGTCATAAATTTAAGGTGAAGGGTGGGAGATATAAGGGGGATGTCAGGGGAAGGTTCTTTACCCAGAGAGTGGTCGAGGCATGGAATGCCTTGCCCGGGGAAGTTGTTGAGTCAGAAACTTTAGGGACTTTCAAAAGGCTTTTGGATAGGTATATGGATAAAGGAGAATGATGGGGTATAGATTAAATTGTCCTTGACAGAGGACAAAGGATCGGCACAACATTGTGGGCCGAAGGGCCTGTTCTGTGCTGTATGTTCTATGTTCTATGTTCTCTCTCTCTCTCCATCCGTCTCCTCTCTCTCTCTCCATCCGTCTCCTCTCTCTCTCTCCATCCGTCTCCTCTCTCTCTCTCCATCCGTCTGCTCTCTCTCTCTCCATCCGTCTGCTCTCTCTCTCTCCATCCGTCTGCTCTCTCTCTCCCTCTCTCTATCCGTTTCCTCTCTCTCTCTCTCCATCTGTCTCCTCCCTCTCTCTCTCTCTCTCCATCTGTCCCCTAGCTCTCTCTCCATCTGTCTCCTCTCCCTCTCTCTCCATCTGTCTCCTCCCTCTCTCTCTCTCTCTCTCTCCATCTGTCCCCTCTCTCTCTCTCCCTCTCTCCATCTGTCTCCTCTCTCTCTCTCCCTCTCCATCTGTCTCCTCTCTCTCTCTCCCTCTCCATCTGTCTCCTCTCTCTCTCTCTCCCTCTCCATCTGTCTCCTCTCTCTCTCTCTCCCTCTCCATCTGTCTCCTCTCTCTCTCTCTCCCTCTCCATCTGTCTCCTCTCCCTCTCTCTCCCTCTCCATCTGTCTCCTCTCTCTCTCTCTCCCTCTCCATCTGTCTCCTCTCTCTCTCTCCCTCTCCATCTGTCTCTTCTCTCTCTCTCCCTCTCCATCTGTCTCTTCTCTCTCTCTCCCTCTCCATCTGTCTCGTCTCTCTCTCTCTCCATCTGTCCCCTAGCTCTCTCTCCATCTGTCTCCTCTCCCTCGCTCTCTCTCTCTCCATCTGTCTCCTCCCTCTCTCTCTCTCTCTCTCTCCATCTGTCCCCTCTCTCTCTCTCCCTCTCTCCATCTGTCTCCTCTCTCTCTCCATCTGTCTCATCTCTCTCTCTCCCTCTCCATCTGTCTCCTCTCTCCCTCTCCCTCTCCATCTGCCTCCTCTCTCCCTCTCCCGCTCCATCTGCCTCCTCTCTCTCTCTCCCGCTCCATCTGCCTCCTCTCTCTCTCTCCCGCTCCATCTGTCTCCTCTCTCTCTCTCCTCCCGCTCCATCTGTCTCCTCTCTCTCTCTCTCCCGCTCCATCTGTCTCCTCTCTCTCTCTCCCGCTCCATCTGTCTCCTCTCTCTCTCTCTCCCCTCTCCATCTGTCTCCTCTCTCTCTCTCCCTCTCCATCTGTCTCCTCTCTCTCTCTCCCTCTCCATCTGTCTTCCCTCTCTCTCTCCATCTCCATCTGTCTCCTCTCTCTCTCTCCATCCGTCTCCTCTCTCTCTCTCCATCCGTCTCCTCTCTCTCTCTCCATCCGTCTCCTCTCTCTCTCTCCATCCGTCTCCTCTCTCTCTCTCTCCATCCGTCTGCTCTCTCTCTCCCTCTCTCTATCCGTTTCCTCTCTCTCTCTCTCCATCTGTCTCCTCCCTCTCTCTCTCTCTCTCCATCTGTCCCCTAGCTCTCTCTCCATCTGTCTCCTCTCCCTCTCTCTCTCTCTCTCCATCTGTCTCCTCTCTCTCTCTCTCTCTCCATCTGTCCCCTCTCTCTCTCTCCCTCTCTCCATCTGTCTCCTCTCTCTCTCTCCCTCTCCATCTGTCTCCTCTCTCTCTCTCCCTCTCCATCTGTCTCCTCTCTCTCTCTCCCTCTCCATCTGTCTCCTCTCTCTCTCTCCCTCTCCATCTGTCTCCTCTCTCTCTCTCCCTCTCCATCTGTCTCCTCTCTCTCTCTCCCTCTCCATCTGTCTCCTCTCTCTCTCTCCCTCTCCATCTGTCTCCTCTCTCTCTCTCCCTCTCCATCTGTCTCCTCTCTCTCTCTCCCTCTCCATCTGTCTCCTCTCTCTCTCTCCCTCTCCATCTGTCTCCTCTCTCTCTCTCCCTCTCCATCTGTCTCCTCTCTCTCTCTCTCCATCTGTCCCATAGCTCTCTCTCCATCTGTCTCCTCTCCCTCGCTCTCTCTCTCTCCATCTGTCTCCTCCCTCTCTCTCTATCTCTCCATCTGTCCCCTCTCTCTCTCTCCCTCTCTCCATCTGTCCCCCTCTCTCTCTCTCCCTCTCTCCATCTGTCCCCTCTCTCTCTCTCTCCATCTGTCTCCTCTCTCTCTCTCCCTCTCCATCTGTCTCCTCTCTCCCTCTCCCGCTCCATCTGTCTCCTCTCTCTCTCTCCCGCTCCATCTGTCTCCTCTCTCTCTCTCCCGCTCCATCTGTCTCCTCTCTCTCTCTCCCGCTCCATCTGTCTCCTCTCTCTCTCTCCCGCTCCATCTGTCTCCTCTCTCTCTCTCCCGCTCCATCTGTCTCCTCTCTCTCTCTCCCGCTCCATCTGTCTCCTCTCTCTCTCTCCCGCTCCATCTGTCTCCTCTCTCTCTCTCCCCGCTCCATCTGTCTCCTCTCTCTCTCTCCCGCTCCATCTGTCTCCTCTCTCTCTCTCTCCCTCTCCATCTGTCTCCTCTCTCTCTCTCTCCCTCTCCATCTGTCTCCTCTCTCTCTCTCCCTCACCATCTGTCTCCTCTCTCTCTCTCTCTCTCTCTCTCTCACCATCTGTCTCCTCTCTCTCTCTCTCTCTCTCTCTCACCATCTGTCTCCTCTCTCTCTCTCTCTCTCTCTCACCATCTGTCTCCTCTCTCTCTCTCTCTCTCTCTCACCATCTGTCTCCTCTCTCTCTCTCACCATCTGTCTCCTCTCTCTCTCTCACCATCTGTCTCCTCTCTCTCTCTCACCATCTGTCTCCTCTCTCTCTCTCACCATCTGTCTCCTCTCTCTCTCTCACCATCTGTCTCCTCTCTCTCTCTCACCATCTGCCTCCTCTCTCTCTCTCACCATCTGCCTCCTCTCTCTCTCTCACCATCTGTCTCCTCTCTCTCTCTCACCATCTGTCTCCTCTCTCTCTCTCTCTCTCTCACCATCTGTCTCCTCTCTCTCTCGCTCCCTCTCACCATCTGTCTCCTCTCTCTCTCTCTCTCTCTCACCATCTGTCTCCTCTCTCTCTCTCTCTCTCTCCCCATCTGTCTCCTCTCTCTCTCTCTCTCTCTCGCTCCATCTGTCTCCTCTCTCTCTCTCTCTCTCTCTCACCATCTGTCTCCTCTCTCTCTCTCACCATCTGTCTCCTCTCTCTCTCTCACCATCTGTCTCCTCTCTCTCTCTCTCTCTCTCACCATCTGTCTCCTCTCTCTCTCTCTCTCTCTCACCATCTGTCTCCTCTCTCTCTCGCTCCCTCTCACCATCTGTCTCCTCTCTCTCTCTCTCTCTCTCACCATCTGTCTCCTCTCTCTCTCTCTCTCTCCCCATCTGTCTCCTCTCTCTCTCTCTCTCTCTCCCCATCTGTCTCCTCTCTCTCTCTCTCTCTCTCGCTCCATCTGTCTCTCCTCTCTCTCTCTCACCATCTGTCTCCTCTGTCTCTCTCACCATCTGTCTCCTCTCTCTCTCTCTCACCATCTGTCTCCTCTCTCTCTCTCTCACCATCTGTCTCCTCTCTCTCTCTCTCACCATCTGTCTCCTCTCTCTCTCTCTCACCATCTGTCTCCTCTCTCTCTCTCTCACCATCTGTCTCCTCTCTCTCTCTCTCACCATCTGTCTCCTCTCTCTCTCTCTCACCATCTGTCCCCTCTCTCTCTCTCCCTCTCTCCATCTGTCTCCTCTCTCTCTCTCCCTCTCCATCTGTCTCCTCTCTCCCTCTCCCGCTCCATCTGTCTCCTCTCTCTCTCTCCCGCTCCATCTGTCTCCTCTCTCTCTCTCCCGCTCCATCTGTCTCCTCTCTCTCTCTCCCGCTCCATCTGTCTCCTCTCTCTCTCTCCCGCTCCATCTGTCTCCTCTCTCTCTCTCCCGCTCCATCTGTCTCCTCTCTCTCTCTCCCGCTCCATCTGTCTCCTCTCTCTCTCTCCCGCTCCATCTGTCTCCTCTCTCTCTCTCCCGCTCCATCTGTCTCCTCTCTCTCTCTCCCGCTCCATCTGTCTCCTCTCTCTCTCTCCCTCTCCATCTGTCTCCTCTCTCTCTCTCTCCCTCTCCATCTGTCTCCTCTCTCTCTCTCTCCCTCTCCATCTGTCTCCTCTCTCTCTCTCCCTCACCATCTGTCTCCTCTCTCTCTCTCTCTCTCTCTCACCATCTGTCTCCTCTCTCTCTCTCTCTCTCACCATCTGTCTCCTCTCTCTCTCTCTCTCTCTCTCTCACCATCTGTCTCCTCTCTCTCTCTCTCTCTCTCTCACCATCTGTCTCCTCTCTCTCTCTCTCTCTCTCTCACCATCTGTCTCCTCTCTCTCTCTCACCATCTGTCTCCTCTCTCTCTCTCACCATCTGTCTCCTCTCTCTCTCTCACCATCTGTCTCCTCTCTCTCTCTCACCATCTGTCTCCTCTCTCTCTCTCACCATCTGTCTCCTCTCTCTCTCTCACCATCTGCCTCCTCTCTCTCTCTCACCATCTGCCTCCTCTCTCTCTCTCACCATCTGCCTCCTCTCTCTCTCTCACCATCTGTCTCCTCTCTCTCTCTCACCATCTGTCTCCTCTCTCTCTCGCACCATCTGTCTCCTCTCTCTCTCTCTCTCTCTCACCATCTGTCTCCTCTCTCTCTCGCTCCCTCTCACCATCTGTCTCCTCTCTCTCTCGCTCCCTCTCACCATCTGTCTCCTCTCTCTCTCTCTCTCTCTCCCCATCTGTCTCCTCTCTCTCTCTCTCTCTCTCGCTCCATCTGTCTCCTCTCTCTCTCTCTCTCTCTCTCACCATCTGTCTCCTCTCTCTCTCTCACCATCTGTCTCCTCTCTCTCTCTCACCATCTGTCTCCTCTCTCTCTCTCACCATCTGTCTCCTCTCTCTCTCTCACCATCTGTCTCCTCTCTCTCTCTCTCTCTCTCACCATCTGTCTCCTCTCTCTCTCTCTCTCTCTCACCATCTGTCTCCTCTCTCTCTCGCTCCCTCTCACCATCTGTCTCCTCTCTCTCTCTCTCTCTCTCACCATCTGTCTCCTCTCTCTCTCTCTCTCTCCCCATCTGTCTCCTCTCTCTCTCTCTCTCTCTCCCCATCTGTCTCCTCTCTCTCTCTCTCTCTCTCGCTCCATCTGTCTCCTCTCTCTCTCTCTCTCTCTCTCACCATCTGTCTCCTCTCTCTCTCTCACCATCTGTCTCCTCTCTCTCTCTCACCATCTGTCTCCTCTCTCTCTCTCTCTCTCTCACCATCTGTCTCCTCTCTCTCTCTCTCTCTCTCACCATCTGTCTCCTCTCTCTCTCGCTCCCTCTCACCATCTGTCTCCTCTCTCTCTCTCTCTCTCTCACCATCTGTCTCCTCTCTCTCTCTCTCCCCATCTGTCTCCTCTCTCTCTCTCTCTCTCTCCCCATCTGTCTCCTCTCTCTCTCTCTCTCTCTCGCTCCATCTGTCTCTCCTCTCTCTCTCTCACCATCTGTCTCCTCTCTCTCTCTGGCTCTCTATCCGTCTCCTCTCTCTCTCTGGCTCTCTATCCGTCTCCTCTCTCTCTCTGTCTCTCTATCCGTCTCCTCTCTCTCTCTCGCTCCATCCGTCTCCTCTCTCTCTCTCGCTCCATCCGTCTCCTCTCTCTCTCTCGCTCCATCCGTCTCCTCTCTCTCTCTCGCTCCATCCGTCTCCTCTCTCTCTCTCGCTCCATCCGTCTCCTCTCTCTCTCTCGCTCCATCCGTCTCCTCTCTCTCTCGCTCCATCCGTCTCCTCTCTCTCTCTCGCTCCATCCGTCTCCTCTCTCTCTCTCGCTCCATCCGTCTCCTCTCTCTCTCTCGCTCCATCCGTCTCCTCTCTCTCTCTCGCTCCATCCGTCTCCTCTCTCTCTCTCGCTCCATCCGTCTCCTCTCTCTCTCTCGCTCCATCCGTCTCCTCTCTCTCTCTCGCTCCATCCGTCTCCTCTCTCTCTCTCGCTCCATCCGTCTCCTCTCTCTCTCGCTCCATCCGTCTCCTCTCTCTCTCTCGCTCCATCCGTCTCCTCTCTCTCTCTCGCTCCATCCGTCTCCTCTCTCTCTCTCGCTCCATCCGTCTCCTCTCTCTCTCTCGCTCCATCCGTCTCCTCTCTCTCTCTCGCTCCATCCGTCTCCTCTCTCTCTCTCGCTCCATCCGTCTCCTCTCTCTCTCTCGCTCCATCCGTCTCCTCTCTCTCTCTCGCTCCATCCGTCTCCTCTCTCTCTCTCGCTCCATCCGTCTCCTCTCTCTCTCTCGCTCCATCCGTCTCCTCTCTCTCTCTCGCTCCATCCGTCTCCTCTCTCTCTCTCGCTCCATCCGTCTCCTCTCTCTCTCTCGCTCCATCCGTCTCCTCTCTCTCTCTCGCTCCATCCGTCTCCTCTCTCTCTCTCGCTCCATCCGTCTCCTCTCTCTCTCTCGCTCCATCTGTCTCCTCTCTCTCTCTCGCTCCATCTGTCTCCTCTCTCTCTCTCGCTCCATCTGTCTCCTCTCTCTCTCTCGCTCCATCTGTCTCCTCTCTCTCTCTCGCTCCATCTGTCTCCTCTCTCTCTCTCGCTCCATCTGTCTCCTCTCTCTCTCTCGCTCCATCTGTCTCCTCTCTCTCTCGCTCCATCTGTCTCCTCTCTCTCTCGCTCTCTCACCATCTGTCTCCTCTCTCTCTCGCTCTCTCACCATCTGTCTCCTCTCTCTCTCGCTCTCTCACCATCTGTCTCCTCTCTCTCTCGCTCTCTCACCATCTGTCTCCTCTCTCTCTCGCTCTCTCACCATCTGTCTCCTCTCTCTCTCGCTCTCTCACCATCTGTCTCCTCTCTCTCTCGCTCTCTCACCATCTGTCTCCTCTCTCTCTCGCTCTCTCACCATCTGTCTCCTCTCTCTCTCTCTCACCATCTGTCTCCTCTCTCTCTCTCACCATCTGTCTCTCTATCCGTCTCCTCTCTCTCTCTCTCCCCATCTGTCTCTCTATCCGTCTCCTCTCTCTCTCTCTCAGCATCTGTCTCTCTATCCGTCTCCTCTCTCTCTCTCAGCATCTGTCTCTCTATCCGTCTCCTCTCTCTCTCTCAGCATCTGTCTCCTCTCTCTCTCGCTCTCTCACCATCTGTCTCCTCTCTCTCTCTCACCCTCTCACCATCTGTCTCCTCTCTCTCTCTCACCATCTGTCTCCTCTCTCTCTCTCTCTCTCACCATCTGTCTTCTCTCTCTCTCTCTCTCCCCATCTGTCTCCTCTCTCTCTCTCTCTCCCCATCTGTCTCCTCTCTCTCTCGCTCCATCTGTCTCCTCTCTCTCTGTCTCTCTCTCTCTCACCATCTGTCTCCTCTCTCTCTCTCGCTCTCTCCCCATCCGTCTCCTCTCTCTCTCTCGCTCTCACCATCCGTCTCCTCTCTCTCTCTCTCTCTCACCATCTGTCTCCTCTCTCTCTCTCACCATCTGTCTTCTCTCTCTCTCTCACCATCTGTCTTCTCTCTCTCTCTCACCATCTGTCTTCTCTCTCTCTCTCACCATCTGTCTTCTCTCTCTCTCTCTCTCTCTCTCACCATCTGTCTTCTCTCTCTCTCTCTCTCTCTCACCATCTGTCTTCTCTCTCTCTCTCTCTCTCCCCATCTGTCTCCTCTCTCTCTCTCTCTCTCACCATCTGTCTTCTCTCTCTCTCTCTCTCTCCCCATCTGTCTCCTCTCTCTCTCGCTCCCCATCTGTCTCCTCTCTCTCTCGCTCCCCATCTGTCTCCTCTCTCTCTGTCTCTCTCTCTCTCACCATCTGTCTCCTCTCTCTCTCTCGCTCTCTCACCATCTGTCTCCTCTCTCTCTCTCACCATCTGTCTCCTCTCTCTCTCTCACCATCTGTCTTCTCTCTCTCTCTCTCTCTCTCCCCATCTGTCTCCTCTCTCTCTCGCTCCCCATCTGTCTCCTCTCTCTCTGTCTCTCTCTCTCTCACCATCTGTCTCCTCTCTCTCTCTCGCTCTCTCCCCATCCGTCTCCTCTCTCTCTCTCTCTCTCACCATCTGTCTTCTCTCTCTCTCTCTCTCTCACCATCTGTCTTCTCTCTCTCTCTCTCTCTCTCACCATCTGTCTTCTCTCTCTCTCTCACCATCTGTCTTCTCTCTCTCTCTCACCATCTGTCTTCTCTCTCTCTCTCCCCATCTGTCTCCTCTCTCTCTCTCTCCCCATCTGTCTCCTCTCTCTCTCTCTCCCCATCTGTCTCCTCTCTCTCTCTCTCTCTCTCCATCCCTCTCCTCTCTCTCTCTCTCTCTCTCTCCATCCCTCTCCTCTCTCTCTCTCTCTCTCTCTCCATCCCTCTCCTCTCTCTCTCTCTCTCTCTCTCCATCCCTCTCCTCTCTCTCTCTCTCTCCATCCCTCTCCTCTCTCTCTCTCCATCCCTCTCCTCTCTCTCTCTCTCTCTCTCCATCCCTCTCCTCTCTCTCTCTCTCTCTCTCCATCCCTCTCCTCTCTCTCTCTCTCTCTCTCCATCCCTCTCCTCTCTCTCTCTCTCTCTCTCCATCCCTCTCCTCTCTCTCTCTCTCTCTCTCCATCCCTCTCCTCTCTCTCTCTCTCTCTCTCCATCCCTCTCCTCTCTCTCTCTCTCTCTCTCCATCCCTCTCCTCTCTCTCTCTCTCTCTCTCCATCCCTCTCCTCTCTCTCTCTCTCCATCCCTCTCCTCTCTCTCTCTCTCCATCCCTCTCCATCCCTCTCCTCTCTCTCTCTCTCCATCCCTCTCCATCCCTCTCCTCTCTCTCTCTCTCCATCCCTCTCCTCTCTCTCTCTCTCTCCATCCCTCTCCTCTCTCTCTCTCTCTCTCTCTCTCCATCCCTCTCCTCTCTCTCTCTCTCCATCCCTCTCCTCTCTCTCTCTCTCCATCCCTCTCCTCTCTCTCTCTCTCTCTCTCCATCCCTCTCCTCTCTCTCTCTCTCTCTCTCCATCCCTCTCCTCTCTCTCTCTCTCTCTCTCCATCCCTCTCCTCTCTCTCTCTCTCTCTCTCCATCCCTCTCCTCTCTCTCTCTCTCCATCCCTCTCCATCCCTCTCCTCTCTCTCTCTCTCCATCCCTCTCCTCTCTCTCTCTCTCTCTCTCTCTCCATCCATCCCTCTCCTCTCTCTCTCTCTCTCTCTCTCCATCCCTCTCCTCTCTCTCTCTCTCTCTCTCCATCCCTCTCCTCTCTCTCTCTCTCGCTCCATCCGTCTCCTCTCTCTCTCTCGCTCCATCCGTCTCCTCTCTCTCTCTCGCTCCATCCGTCTCCTCTCTCTCTCTCGCTCCATCCGTCTCCTCTCTCTCTCTCGCTCCATCCGTCTCCTCTCTCTCTCTCGCTCCATCCGTCTCCTCTCTCTCTCTCGCTCCATCCGTCTCCTCTCTCTCTCTCGCTCCATCCGTCTCCTCTCTCTCTCTCGCTCCATCCGTCTCCTCTCTCTCTCTCGCTCCATCCGTCTCCTCTCTCTCTCTCGCTCCATCCGTCTCCTCTCTCTCTCTCGCTCCATCCGTCTCCTCTCTCTCTCTCGCTCCATCCGTCTCCTCTCTCTCTCTCGCTCCATCTGTCTCCTCTCTCTCTCTCGCTCCATCTGTCTCCTCTCTCTCTCTCGCTCCATCTGTCTCCTCTCTCTCTCTCGCTCCATCTGTCTCCTCTCTCTCTCTCGCTCCATCTGTCTCCTCTCTCTCTCTCGCTCCATCTGTCTCCTCTCTCTCTCTCGCTCCATCTGTCTCCTCTCTCTCTCTCGCTCCATCTGTCTCCTCTCTCTCTCTCGCTCCATCTGTCTCCTCTCTCTCTCTCGCTCCATCTGTCTCCTCTCTCTCTCTCGCTCCATCTGTCTCCTCTCTCTCTCTCGCTCCATCTGTCTCCTCTCTCTCTCTCGCTCCATCTGTCTCCTCTCTCTCTCTCGCTCCATCTGTCTCCTCTCTCTCTCTCGCTCCATCTGTCTCCTCTCTCTCTCTCGCTCCATCTGTCTCCTCTCTCTCTCTCGCTCCATCTGTCTCCTCTCTCTCTCTCGCTCCATCTGTCTCCTCTCTCTCTCTCGCTCCATCTGTCTCCTCTCTCTCTCTCGCTCCATCTGTCTCCTCTCTCTCTCTCGCTCCATCTGTCTCCTCTCTCTCTCTCGCTCCATCTGTCTCCTCTCTCTCTCTCGCTCCATCTGTCTCCTCTCTCTCTCTCGCTCCATCTGTCTCCTCTCTCTCTCTCGCTCCATCTGTCTCCTCTCTCTCTCTCGCTCCATCTGTCTCCTCTCTCTCTCTCGCTCCATCTGTCTCCTCTCTCTCTCTCGCTCCATCTGTCTCCTCTCTCTCTCTCGCTCCATCTGTCTCCTCTCTCTCTCTCGCTCCATCTGTCTCCTCTCTCTCTCTCGCTCCATCTGTCTCCTCTCTCTCTCTCGCTCCATCTGTCTCCTCTCTCTCTCTCGCTCCATCTGTCTCCTCTCTCTCTCTCGCTCCATCTGTCTCCTCTCTCTCTCTCGCTCCATCTGTCTCCTCTCTCTCTCTCGCTCCATCTGTCTCCTCTCTCTCTCTCGCTCCATCTGTCTCCTCTCTCTCTCTCGCTCCATCTGTCTCCTCTCTCTCTCTCGCTCCATCTGTCTCCTCTCTCTCTCTCGCTCCATCTGTCTCCTCTCTCTCTCTCGCTCCATCTGTCTCCTCTCTCTCTCTCTCGCTCCATCTGTCTCCTCTCTCTCTCTCTCGCTCCATCTGTCTCCTCTCTCTCTCTCTCGCTCCATCTGTCTCCTCTCTCTCTCTCGCTCCATCTGTCTCCTCTCTCTCTCTCGCTCCATCTGTCTCCTCTCTCTCTCTCGCTCCATCTGTCTCCTCTCTCTCTCTCGCTCCATCTGTCTCCTCTCTCTCTCTCGCTCCATCTGTCTCCTCTCTCTCTCTCTCGCTCCATCTGTCTCCTCTCTCTCTCGCTCCATCTGTCTCCTCTCTCTCTCTCTCTCTCGCTCCATCTGTCTCCTCTCTCTCTCTCTCTCTCTCACCATCTGTCTCCTCTCTCTCTCTCTCTCTCTCTCACCATCTGTCTCCTCTCTCTATCTCCACCCGTCTCCTCTCTCTCTCTCTCTCTCTCCACCCGTCTCCTCTCTCTCTCTCTCTCTCGCTCCATCTGTCTCCTCTCTCTCTCTCTCTCTCTCACCATCTGTCTCCTCTCTCTCTCTCTCTCTCTCCCCATCTGTCTCCTCTCTCTCTCTCTCTCTCTCCCCATCTGTCTCCTCTCTCTCTCTCTCTCCCCATCTGTCTCCTCTCTCTCTCGCTCCATCTGTCTCCTCTCTCTCTCGCTCCATCTGTCTCCTCTCTCTCTCGCTCCATCTGTCTCCTCTCTCTCTCTCTCTCCATCCCTCTCCTCTCTCTCCATCCCTCTCCTCTCTCTCTCTCTCCATCCCTCTCCTCTCCATCCCTCTCCTCTCTCTCTCCATCCCTCTCCTCTCTCTCTCCATCCCTCTCCTCTCTCTCTCCATCCCTCTCCTCTCTCTCTCCATCCCTCTCCTCTCTCTCTCCATCCCTCTCCTCTCTCTCTCCATCCCTCTCCTCTCTCTCTCCATCCCTCTCCTCTCTCTCTCCATCCCTCTCCTCTCTCTCTCCATCCCTCTCCTCTCTCTCTCCATCCCTCTCCTCTCTCTCTCCATCCCTCTCCTCTCTCTCTCTCTCCATCCCTCTCCTCTCTCTCTCTCTCCATCCCTCTCCTCTCTCTCTCTCTCCATCCCTCTCCTCTCTCTCTCTCTCCATCCCTCTCCTCTCTCTCTCTCTCCATCCCTCTCCTCTCTCTCTCTCTCCATCCCTCTCCTCTCTCTCTCTCTCCATCCCTCTCCTCTCTCTCTCTCTCCATCCCTCTCCTCTCTCTCTCTCTCCATCCGTCTCCTCTCTCTCTCTCACCATCCGTCTCCTCTCTCTCTCTCACCATCCGTCTCCTCTCTCTCTCTCACCATCCGTCTCCTCTCTCTCTCTCACCATCCGTCTCCTCTCTCTCTCTCACCATCCGTCTCCTCTCTCTCTCTCACCATCCGTCTCCTCTCTCTCTCTCACCATCCGTCTCCTCTCTCTCTCTCACCATCCGTCTCCTCTCTCTCTCTCACCATCCGTCTCCTCTCTCTCTCTCACCATCCGTCTCCTCTCTCTCTCTCACCATCCGTCTCCTCTCTCTCTCTCACCATCCGTCTCCTCTCTCTCTCTCACCATCCGTCTCCTCTCTCTCTCTCACCATCCGTCTCCTCTCTCTCTCTCACCATCCGTCTCCTCTCTCTCTCTCACCATCCGTCTCCTCTCTCTCTCACCATCTGTCTCTCTATCCGTCTCCCCTCTCTCTCTCACCATCTGTCTCCTCTCTCTCGCTCTCTCTCACCATCTGTCTCCTCTCTCTCTCGCTCTCTCTCACCATCTGTCTCCTCTCTCTCTCGCTCTCTCTCACCATCTGTCTCCTCTCTCTCTCGCTCTCTCTCACCATCTGTCTCCTCTCTCTCTCTCTCTCTCTCACCATCTGTCTCCTCTCTCTCTCTCTCTCTCTCTCACCATCTGTCTCCTCTCTCTCTCGCTCTCTCTCACCATCTGTCTCCTCTCTCTCTCGCTCTCTCTCACCATCTGTCTCCTCTCTCTCTCTCTCTCTCTCCCCATCTGTCTCCTCTCTCTCTCTCTCTCTCTCTCCATCCCTCTCCTCTCTCTCTCTCTCTCCATCCCTCTCCTCTCTCTCTCTCTCTCCATCCCTCTCCTCTCTCTCTCTCTCTCCATCCCTCTCCTCTCTCTCTCTCTCTCCATCCCTCTCCTCTCTCTCTCTCTCTCCATCCCTCTCCTCTCTCTCTCTCTCTCCATCCCTCTCCTCTCTCTCTCCATCCCTCTCCTCTCTCTCTCTCTCTCCATCCCTCTCCTCTCTCTCTCTCTCTCCATCCCTCTCCTCTCTCTCTCTCTCTCCATCCCTCTCCTCTCTCTCTCTCTCTCCATCCCTCTCCTCTCTCTCTCTCTCTCCATCCCTCTCCTCTCTCTCTCTCTCTCCATCCCTCTCCTCTCTCTCTCTCTCTCCATCCCTCTCCTCTCTCTCTCTCTCTCCATCCCTCTCCTCTCTCTCTCTCTCTCTCCATCCCTCTCCTCCCTCTCTCTCTCTCTCTCCATCCCTCTCCTCCCTCTCTCTCTCTCTCCATCCCTCTCCTCTCTCTCTCTCTCTCCATCCCTCTCCTCTCTCTCTCTCTCTCCATCCCTCTCCTCTCCCTCTCTCTCTCCATCCCTCTCCTCTCCCTCTCTCTCTCCATCCCTCTCCTCTCCCTCTCTCTCTCCATCCCTCTCCTCTCCCTCTCTCTCTCCATCCCTCTCCTCTCCCTCTCTCTCTCCATCCCTCTCCTCTCCCTCTCTCTCTCCATCCCTCTCCTCTCTCTCTCCATCCCTCTCCTCTCTCTCTCCATCCCTCTCCTCTCTCTCTCCATCCCTCTCCTCTCTCTCTCCATCCCTCTCCTCTCTCTCTCCATCCCTCTCCTCTCTCTCTCCATCCCTCTCCTCTCTCTCTCCATCCCTCTCCTCTCTCCCGTCTCTCCCTCTCCCTCTCCCCTCTCCCGTCTCTCCCTCTCCCTCTCCCCTCTCCCGTCTCTCCCTCTCCCTCTCCCTCTCCCCTCTCCCGTCTCTCCCTCTCCCTCTCCCCTCTCCCGTCTCTCCCTCTCCCGTCTCTCCCTCTCCCTCTCCCGTCTCTCCCTCTCCCGTCTCTCCCTCTCCCGTCTCTCCCCTCTCCCGTCTCTCCCTCTCCCTCTCCCCTCTCCCGTCTCTCCCTCTCCCGTCTCTCCCTCTCCCTCTCCCGTCTCTCCCTCTCCCGTCTCTCCCTCTCCCGTCTCTCCCTCTCCCGTCTCTCCCTCTCCCGTCTCTCCCTCTCCCGTCTCTCCCTCTCCCGTCTCTCTCCCTCTCCCGTCTCTCTCCCTCTCCCGTCTCTCTCCCTCTCCCGTCTCTCTCCCTCTCCCGTCTCTCTCCCTCTCCCGTCTCTCTCCCTCTCCCGTCTCTCTCCCTCTCCCGTCTCTCTCCTCTCCCGTCTCTCTCCTCTCCCGTCTCTCTCCTCTCCCGTCTCTCTCCTCTCCCGTCTCTCTCCTCTCCCGTCTCTCTCCTCTCCCGTCTCTCTCCTCTCCCGTCTCTCTCCTCTCCCGTCTCTCTCCTCTCCCGTCTCTCTCCTCTCCCGTCTCTCTCCTCTCCCGTCTCTCTCCTCTCCCGTCTCTCTCCTCTCCCGTCTCTCTCCTCTCCCGTCTCTCTCCTCTCCCGTCTCTCTCCTCTCCCGTCTCTCTCCTCTCCCGTCTCTCTCCTCTCCCGTCTCTCTCCTCTCCCGTCTCTCTCCTCTCTCTCCGTCTCTCTCCTCTCTCTCCGTCTCTCTCCTCTCTCTCCGTCTCTCTCCCCTCTCCCTCCGTCTGTCTCCCCTCTCACTCCGTCTGTCTCCCCTCTCACTCCGTCTGTCTCCCCTCTCACTCCGTCTGTCTCCCCTCTCTCTCCGTCTGTCTCCCCTCTCTCTCCCTCCATCTGTCTCCCCATCTGTTTCCCCTCTCTCCATCTGTCTCCGCTCTCTGTATCTCTCTTCCCCTTCTTCCCCCACACCCCCGCCCCGTACCCCAAATCCCCTTCTGTTTCCCAACCCCCATGACCGTACCCCATCCCTACCACATTCTCCCGTCTGTACCCCAACCCCCCTCTCTATACCCAACCCATCTGTACCCCACTCACCCTCTCTATATCCCCACCCCCCCTCCCCATATCCCAACACCCTCCCCCCCACCTCTGACTGTACCCCACCCACCCCCTCTCTCTGACAGGTGAAGGAAGTTGGAGCGCTCAGCACAGCAGCTGTCTGGTTGATCAGTTTTTTTTTTAAAGCGCCAGTCAGTTTCACAGCTGACATCAGGCACAGTGGTTTCTGAACTTCAGACAGATTCGGGGTTTTCCTGCGGATTCCAAGTTTTTTTTTTAAAAGCCCGCTTGAAAACCCCGAATCTGCCCAATTTCAGAAGCTGCTGTTCCCGATGTCATCTGTGAAACTGACTTGCCTTTTTTTTTTAAAAGTTGGTCTGAAAGACGACAACAATCGGAATTTTCTGCAGGCCGGATGGAAACCTCTGGCGGGCCAGATCCTGGACAACCCTGATCTAAAACAATTCACAAGCTGAAGCAATGAGCATCCACACTGGGCAGGAACTTGTGGTGATTTGCAATTCACATGGGATTGCTTTCTTGCGACAAATTACTGTTATTCAGATCCCATTTTTTTCCCAGCAAATTCTGGTCCAGTAATAATTGCTCTGGCTGAATAACAGGATCATTACTTCTTTTTTTTCTGTTCCAAGAAATATCTTAGAGATGAGAAATCTGCATCTACTAAAATTGTATTGAGCTAGAGTGTTAAAGCACCTTCATCCTCATCAAACACAATTTAATTACCAGGTCAGTTTGACCTTTTGCTAATCACCACATTGTTTGGAGTCCAACAGATGAGAAACAATAAAAGCTCTTCCTTCCAAAGTCACTGGAAAGCCATTCTGACAGATGTTCCAGTGCCAGTGATAATGTCTCTCGATAGGTGTCCCATCTCTGTGGTTCATGAATTTAAACTTATGCTGCTGCATCACAAAATCCTGTATGTTATCTATAATTCTATCTCCCAAGCTCTCCTCGTGTCCAAGCTGGTCTGTATGGCACCTACTTCCAAAGTAAAAAGACTGGATGGAGCAATTAGCATATTTCCTTTCATCTTTGCAGCCTGGGATTGCTACAAGTGCCATACATAAATTGATTTTGGCCAGTTCAACTAAGTTCCTGTTTATTGTGAGCCGACAGCACAAAGTTGTCTCCAATGTGGTATGGATAGTATGCTTCCGACTACTATTGCCTCCCTGTTTTGGAGGGGGGTGGGAGGGGTGGGCGGCTGCAACCTCTTTCTGAATTAATGAGAAAAGTTGGGCCAATGGTCTTCTTCATCTTTATGAAGGAAATAGAACACTATACCATGGAGATACAAAAAAAATCAAAAAAACTTCTGAAAAGTTGCTGTTATAACCAGAGGGCAAATATATAAAGGAGAGGACGTTTTGCTACAACTATACAAAACCCTAGCTAGACGACATCTGGAGTAGTGTGTACAGTTCTGGGCACCATACCCGAGAAAAGGATATATTGGTACTGGAAGAAGTGCAGTGCAGATTCACCAGAATGCTACCAGGTCTCCAAGGATTAGTTTATGAGGAGTCATTACAAAACTGGGCTTTGTATTTTCTTGAATTTAGAAGTTTAAGGGTGATTTGATTGTTTTTTAGGATTTTGAAAGGAATTGATAGAGTAGATAGATAAAACCTTCTTCCACTAGTGGAAGAGTCTAAAACAAAGGGATATAACTTTAAAGTCAGAGCCAGACCAATCAGGAGAGGAGAGAAGCTAGGAAACACTTCTTCCTACAAAGGGTGGTAGAAGTATGGGGCACTCAAACACAAAATAGTACATGCTAGTTCAATTTGTAATTTTAAATCTGAGATGGATAGGTTTTTGCTAGACTAGGGTATAATGGACACAAAGGCAAGACAGGTGGATGGAGTTAAGACACAGATCAGCCATGATCTCACTGAATGACGGAACAGGCTTGAGGGGCTGAATGGTTGAATTGTGTTCATATGTGTAAAATGTTGTGAAATAATTTCACAATGCAAAATATATGTTCTAATATATTCAAACAGCAGAATTATTATAGCTTGGCAACTATAATGATATATATTTCACTGAAAAATAAAAGGCTGCAAATTTCTGGAATGCGTATGTTATTTCGACTTTTCAGCTCCCTGCTCATATCGACCTAACATTATACATATAATAAATTTATAGTATTCCCTGGATCATAGGTAAGTTGGTGATAAATAAAGGAATAACCTCTTTTAATCATATGGAAATGTATTAGTAATACTGCTGCAGAGTACCTTACTTTTGAAAATGAATTTCTACATCAATGCTGCAAATGTTATGTCTCCAATTGAAGGGGATTGAAGGCTGTGCAAATATTGCCCTGAAAAGCTTTGTGAACCTGGTCACCTATCATCCAGCAACTGGTTATATATGCAGTTCTCACCAACTTCACTAATCAACTTGCTTCTGGGCACAATGCTTTGCTGAACTAAAAGGTTAATGACTTTGGGTTACAGAGTCTTTGCATTACAGCAACCAAAACTGAGGTCAGAAACAAATGCAAATTCAGATGATTGGGGAATATTAATACAATCCAAAGTACCACAATCTGACATTAGAAGAAAACAAAAACAGGAAACCATGTTTCATGCAGATGTTTTATGCCTCTTTGTTGACCCCTAAAATTAGTACAATTCTGTTCACTCCTCAGCTCTCACAAGCTGAATTATATGTTTCACATGAAGATCAGATATATATTTGATAATTATGTTTTGAAAAGGTTAACAAATGTTAATTGCATTGCAACCCATCCACTGTGAAAATGAGGGGCTGTATTTTTCTGGGATGCGCATGTTATTTGGGCTTTTCAGCTCCCTGATTATATCAATCTAATATTACACTATAATTTGCTGCAACATAGATCTATCTATGCCATGGCAAGATCAATGATAAATCAAGGACTTCGTGGATGGCACAGCCAAATGGCTTAACCCACAGACCAATGACATGGCATTATAAATAACTGAGAACAGATGCCACAAGTCAGACTGAGGTTGTGCCACCAGGAGGTAAGAGAGTTGCAACTTCTAAAATCAATCTTAAAAGGTTAACTACAGATTTAAAAAGATTTAGAAGGCTGTAAAAAGTAATCCCTAGTATTTGCACAACCCTATCATGAGCACTCTTCCAATGCTCTTGAGTTTAGATGCAGAATCCTCAGTTAGGCATTGCAGACAATTAGCATATTTGCTGAGAGTGACAGGTTTCTAAAATGGAGCCTTGAGAGCAGCACGTGGTTCCCGTCGATCGCCCACTGCACTCTGGTGAAGCCAGAAATTGCTTGGAGGTTGATTGACCCATCTCTGTACTGCGCTGGGGCATGCCTAATTTGCTGGTCAGATGTCCTGTGGAAAAGAACACTTGTCGCCTGTTGAATGCAGTTCTTCAGTGCCTAACTGAAAGAAGCCGGAGCTGAAGAAATTGAGTGCTGTTGTCACTTTTACTGCCAGTGACAAGCCCCAGCAGAAGGTGAACAGGAGTTTTAGGTCTTCGTGGAACATCTCAGTGGTAGCTAATTGATTCCTTGCTGAAGCACAATCTGCACGTGAAGAGCCCCACATTCAAAAAACATCTGTGCCCTGCACACTGTGTGGGGGCTTGTCCCCAGAGCAGTTCAGTCTCCTGCCATGTTGCCTCAAGCGATGCACTTGTTCTATTTGCTCCTCCTCCAGGTTATCCATAATCAGGAACAGGGGAATTCCCAGTGGATGGGCCATTATAACACATTCACCTACATTATATGTAGACATGTGGGGGTGGGCACTAACAGGACTCTGGATAAAAAAAGCTGACAAGAACGGACTGTCAAAAATGGGAGATTTGGGAAAATTAGAATAACTTATAGACTGCTGAGCTGAGTCTCCACAGCTTTAATGGTCCTTCTGTTTGCCCTCCAGGCTGACGGTCATGTGTTGACTATAAATTACAACAATACCAGGTCACCCACAACATTATTTATCAGTCTAAGTGGCTGTGGCACAAAATGGTGTAATTAGCAATCACCACTGACTACAATGGAGGGTTGAGCAGAGAGGGCAGATTTTTATCTGCTCTGGTGTGGCTAACAGTGAAGTAGTGCAAATATGCCAGTAAACTAACTCACCTACTTCACTATTTCCTATAACTTTTATGTATTAACAATATTCATAGTAATAGATTATTCACTGAACACTATAGTTGTCTTAATTTTTCCCAAGTAATTTCAGAGAAAATCCAAAGAGTCTAAGAACATTCAGTGCTTAAACTCAGAACTCACCTCAGTTCTCCACTGAATTTGGCACTGAAAATTGAATGAGACATCATATACAGCACATACATCACACAACACTTGTGATGACCTCCCTAATGTATTGCACACGCACGTGGGACCCAATTTTAAGCACAAAGACTAGTGGGTAAGCAGTTACTAATGTCAAAAATCAGGAGCAAGTTAATTTCTATCCACCTAATAAATATTGGTGGAAATAAGTATAAAAACAACTTTAATGATTTTGAAATATAAAGAACAAACATCATTTCCCAATTAGCAAAGACACAGCAGTTTTCACCAACATTCATTTTAGGATGGAAAAATACACGTTCATCGTAGATTTCAAGATAGTGGAAAACATACCAACTGAAGTGTGAAAAAAGCAAACTTTTCTTGGGATGGCAGGACCCCCTGCTGCCCCACGCTACAAAATAAATCTTGTATCTTCAACTTTCACATGCAGGCTTTCATATGCTCATGTTATTTTTTTTCGGCTCTAGCTCAAGCACATCTTCCATTGCATTTTCAGTTTTGAAACGTTAGTTTAAAAACTATCAGCTTTTCTGAAACCGCTTCAATGGGCTGAATTTAATCACAGGCTTCGGGACCAAATGGGGGTCCCGAGCCCGCACCTGCCAGCAGCAGGACCAGCTCGGCGATTTTCCTGGAGGTGGCCTCCTAATTGACAATCACAGGGACGGCAGTTCTGCAGCCCTACCGCAAGAGGTGGGTGCTGCTGAGGCAGGTTGGGAAATGAGAGGTATGTACAAATAAAATATTGAGAGGGGCCAAGCAGGCAGGCCCCCTCCGATCAGAGGGCTCCTCTTTGGGGGATGGAGCGTCCGCCTCCATGAAGCTGGCAGCTTCCAAAAGCAGCGGGGGACCACTTCACCGGTGGCAAAGTGCTGGCGGCCCCAAAAAAATCCATTAATAGGGGACTTAGTTATTTAAATTGGCTGCCTGCCTCCATGTGGCTGATAGCCAATCTGGCTCCCAGCCCACGAAGGGGAAACTTCCCAGGCAATGGGACTGCCTCGGGGAGACATACTAATGCAGCTCCCAACTATTTTACCAGCTCCCCCTCACCTGACCAACACCACCGACTCCAAGCTTGCCATCAGGGGGTTGGTAAAATCCAGCCCAATGTTTTTGAAGCTGACGGTCAGCTTTGGCAGTTTTCTAGGTTCCAATGCAGATTTTGACCTTTATTGGTGGCAGATAAAATATTACACAAAATCATGGCCAAGTCTTGACAGTCAATAATAGGAAACACCTACGGAAACTTTAGTTTAGGGTTTAGAATATACATGTTTATTACATGTTTACTAAACATTCACTAGCAGAACCTTAACTAGAATACTAACTACAGCGCATGCACAAGGTACAGTGCGGATGGTTTTTGAATATAAGTAATGCACTAGTAATGCAAGCAAATAATTAAAACAAATGTAGTATATTCTATAGGGCATGAGAAAGGTCACGTAATGGGATGATGTAACATGCTCTTAAAAGAGTTAAGCATCCTGGAAACTTGCCCCTGTGGGCTACATTGGCTTTGGATCATTACCCATGGCATCTGAAGCAGAACAAATAAAAAAAGACATTTGAACAAATGTTAGTTGCATCGTTAAATATGTTGTTCTCTAAAAGGGCATAACTCTCCTTTCCTCATCAGATGGTCACATTATTTGTGCAGTATTTCATTTGTCTAACCTGATTAATCTGAAGATGGGCACTGCATTGATCAAAGTAGTCTCAAACTGTTTCTGAAACTACCTACAATTTAGAAATCAGTGGATTATTTTATATTAGTAAGATATAGCCATCCTAATTCTTCTTATTGATGATATTTCATTGCGCAGGCTGAATTTGAGAGGGTAAGGGAACTGTAGTAAGGAAAATCAAGATAGAAGCAAAGGGAAAGCGAACTTTAGTTATTCTGTTGAAACTTTTGATGACATTTAGAAGTTAATAGAAAAAAAGTTTTGTTGTAAATATGGGAGCGTCATACCGAGATGGTTCAGGAGATAGTCCCATCTGAAAGGTTATGTAAACTCCGTGTACTGAGTATTCAATGCAACTTTCCAAATATGCATAGATATTTGGAGATGCAAAGGCTACAAAAGTAATGTTTTGCTAATGATAAACTGCAAATTGGGCAAGTGAATGGAACTAAAACAGCTTTCCTGCAGGCACAGATTATCTGAATACACAGAATTACCATCTTGTGGTACTTTTAATGCTGGCACAGGAATGTTGCTGCAGTTCACATGGGTTAACTAGAATTATTCCAGGCTACAGAGACCACACTTCTGGTATAAATAAAAATGTGTCCATGCAGAGTCAGCTTACTGCAGTAGGCAATTCAAAGTAACATGCTGTCAGCAGAACCTCACATCAACAACATCTGTACAAAAAGTGGCCCAACCGCTGCCTGACTCAACTGGACTGCCTAGTTTTCTAAAGATACCAGGCAAGAAAAGATGACCACACAGGAAAGCAATGTTACTTCAATATTATTTCTAGGATCAGAAAAACACTATACCTTCTGACCTTAATTCTGAGTTGCCCAAGGTAAAATCTTTGTGGCGTGTTGCAAAAGCTTTAATCACCATCCCTTCCTCTATATAATACTGACACACAAGACACTTGTCACAACCTACATGTCACAGGACTTGAATCCAAACTTCACAATGTGACAATGGCAAACGATATAACTGAACAGTGACAGAGAAAGCAAACTAACATAGCTGACAATTTGTGGAAGATAGTTGCAATTTTTTTTTTTAAAAGACACCTTTTTCCAACTATTATTTAAAAACATATCCAGCAATGTTTTACCAACTGTGCGATAATTTCTTTAGGATTTTGGCAGGAGAAAAACTTGCAAATTCAGGTTGCTCTTCTTATATGCTGTTTTAAATAATAGTCACAATTCATAACCAGATCATGTAGTACAAAGTGTTTTATACTAGGGGCCAGCACAGACCAAAGAAAAATCAAAAATAAAGACAAAAAAAAAATCTTTTGGTCCAAGATGTATTTTTTTATTCTGTTTTCCATGTTAAAGAAAAAATATTTTTACTAAATAGTGAGAAACCAATGACTATTTAGTGGTAAAAAAAATCTTCACAGAGGAAACTGTACCCCAAAATGACCACTATATGGAGCACATATCTATGGAGGATATATTCTGGAAGGTAGAAAACGTATTTAAAACAACAGCATAAACACACACCCCATACATAAAGTTGTTTTTGGAGCAGCACAAAATAAAGACTGAATTTTGTACATGGAATTTCTATGATAGGAACTATTTGTTCTCTCTCTGCACTAATAATTTGTCTTTCACCACACCATTAGCAGACTCTTTGCCTTTGCCCCATGACCTCCTTGTCAGTTAATCTCTCCGTCCCTCTGTTCTATCACACACCGTCCCTTTTGCTCTCTTCCCCACCACCCCCCACCCCACTTTACTTGCTTAAAACTAATTACATTTCTGACCTTTGCCAGTTCTGATGAAAGGTCACCGATCTGAAATGTTAACTCTGCTTCTCTCTCTACAGATGCTGTCAGACCTGCTGAGTATTTCCAGCACTTTCTGTTTTTGTTTCAGATTTCCAGCATCCGCAGTATTTTGCTTTTGTTTTCATGTTTAATTCACTGCCACTTCTCTTCCAGGAATGTCTCCCTTGAAGAAGTTCTGCTCCTCTCTCCAATGGGATTTCTGTTTGTCTCTTTTACCTTGTCCACCTTCATTGCTTTCTATTTCCATCCTGGTGTTTGATAAGGTGTCTACCAAAACTTGTTTTTACAGCAACATCTCCTTCCTCAGTGACTGTCTCTGGCTCTGACTCATTCCACATGGATTCCAACTGAAGGTCCATCCATCATGTTTTGAATCCACCCAGGATTACAGGTATCTCCGAGATATACAATGTTCCTCGGACTGCTGCTCTCACCGCTTCGAGATCCAGACTCAGTGCCATGTACCGTCACATGTACACACTCGACCTCTCTCGACAGAAGGACCGATTCACTTTGTCTAAAAGCTGTCCTGCTCTGCAATTTCATTTCATGCTTCATCTTATCCAACATATTAACAAAAACTTATTCTCTTTTCAGGTGTTAAGGAACGCAAGCTCCAGCAGTTGATGGGGACTAACACCCCTCCAGATCCTTCTTCCTCTTCACTTCCCTCTGACCACATCACTTCTCCCAATCTGACCCCTTGCCGTGTATTCACAATACCCTTTGATCTTCCCCTCTCTGACGCTGAACGATCTGTACGCAACAAAAGACTAATTTTTATCCCCTTATGCCCCCACCTCAATGAATTTCACGCTCGGCATGACATTGAGCTCTTCTTCCATCGCCTCCGGGCTCACTTCTTTGGGTCTGCTGGTCGGGGGGAGGCTTCCTGGTCATTCACACATCTTCAGTATTCTCCCTCCACCTGGACCCCTCCCTCCGGCCTGTTACCAGCTCTTGATCTTTTCATTGAGAACTGTTGGCGAGACAACGGCCGTCTCACTTTGTCCACTCCCCTTACTCACTCTAACCTGTCTCCCTCCGAACTTGCTGCACTCCGTTCTCTTGGGTCTAACCCTGACACTGTGATCAAAGCTGCTGATAAAGGGTGCTGTTCTTGTCTCGCGTACCAATCTCTACCTTGCAGAGGCTGCGCGCTAACTCTCAGACACTTCTTCCTACCTCCCCCGAACCATGATCCCACCACCGAACATCAAGCTACTGTCTCCAGGACTGTCACTGACCTCATCTCCTCCGGAGATCATCCCTCTACAGCTTCCAACCCACAACCCTGGACAACCCGTTTCTACCTCCTTCCCAAAATCCACAAACAGGACTGTCCTGGTAGATCTGTTCTCACCCAATTGAACTTACTTCTTCCTATCTTGACTATCTTTTATCCCCTTGTCCAGTCTCTTCCCACCTACATCTGTGACTCTTCCTACGTTGTACATCTTTTCGACAATTTCCTGTTTCTCTCCACACCTCCATCCCCCACCAGACAGTCTGAGGGCTCCCCGCTTCTTCTCCTTGAACAGAGGCCCAACCAGTCCCCATCCACCACCACCCTCCTCCCGCTGGCTGAACTTGTTCTCACATTGAGCAACTTCTTCTTCAATGCCACTAACTTCCTTCAAATAAAAGGTGTTGCAATGGGTACCCACATGGGTCCTAGTTATGTTTGTGTTTTTGTGGGGCATGTCGAACATTCCTTGAACCAGTCCTACTCAGGTCCCCTCCCCAACTCTTTTTCCAGTACATTGATGACTATTGGTGCCGTTTCCTACTCCCGCCCCGAACTGGAAAACTTCTTCTAGAGTCCATTATCAAAGATTTTATAGCAGAGCACTTGGGGAACAGTGGTAGAATCGGACAGAGTCAGTATGGATTTATGAAAGGGAAATCATGCTTGACAAATCTACTAGAATTCTTCGAGGATGTAACTAGTAGAGTTGATGAGGGGGAGCCAGTGGATGTGGTTTATTTGGACTTTCAGAAGGCTTTCGACAAAGTCCCATGTAAGAGATTAGCGTGTAAAATTAAAGTGCATGGGATTGGGGGTTGCGTATTGAGATGGATGAAAAATTGGTTGGCAGACAGGAAACAAAGAGTAGGAATAAACAGGTCTTTTTCCAAATGGCAGGCAGTGACTTGTGTGGTACCACAGGGATCGTTGCTAGGACCCCAGCTATTCACAATATATATTACTGATTTAGATGAGGGAACTAAATGTAATATCTCCAAATTTGCAGATGACACAAAACTGGGCGGGAGAGTGAGTTGTGAGGAGGATGCAGAGAGGCTTCAGGATGATTTGGACAAGTTGAGTGAGTGGGCAAATACATGGCAGATGCAGTATAATGTGGATAAATGTGAGGTTATCCACTTTAGTAGCAAAAACAGGAAGGCAGATTATCTGAACGGCTGTAAACTGAGAGAGGGGAATATGCAACGAGACCTGGGTGTTCTCGTACACCTTCTGCTGTGATGGCTTTCAGACTGTAAATGGCACTGAACCATGACCCGCTGTGTGTGATCCAACAAAACATTTCAGCTTCTACAAAGCAGTATTCCACCATCGGCCTGCAGAATTTGGCTTCCAAATTCTTTCACAGGCTGTGCTGCAGCAATGGTTGTGGTTGTTTTTGATTTGTTCATTCTGGCATTCTCACTTGTCTGCTAATAAAGAGACTGCTTCTCTTAAAACTGCACCGGAAGTTCTCTCTCATCTACCAATCAGCGAGTTGAGCTTCATGGCAATCACTAAAACACATGAAGTTCGCAAAATGGTCGATTTCACAGAGGACCAGAGATTTCACCGTCTGTGATGCATTTTCCACGGCCATGAATTTGATAGGGCCCTAGTCACTTGCAACAACAATGTAACTTTAGACACAGAGTCCAGAAATTCACATATTCTACTGAAGCTCTGGCTTCTGTTTAATGCTCTTCTCAAACCTGCAGTGAGGTGTACATAGGTAAATGTAAAATATAAGTTAATGGAAAACATAAGTATGCTATTCTGGAAGGCTAAATATAATGTTGGTCAATTTACTCATCTGAATAGCAAAACTTTGCCACAGTAGAGGACAATGCAGTTAACTATGCAAGACACCAAAGAATAGTTATAGGAAATGACAAATTAGGATGATATAATCTCATAATTATGTTCATTTTCTTTAAACTGGAGGGCTCACGTTTCCTCTTAAATACTGACTTTCCTAGTAACTTCTTCGTCCGTGTAAACAAATATTCCCAATACCTGTCATACCCTTGCCCTTCACAACTCTGAACCTGTGCTCTCATCTGACTGCACTGCCATATTTGAATATCTTTTGGATTTACTTTCTTTTTTTTTCTTTTTCTTTCAGGCATCTTACATACTTCTATAAGATCCCCACTGAAATGTCTCTTTTTTGAGGCAGAAGGGCCCTCACTTATGGACTGGCTTTTCCCTCCAACACTGGGGATCAGCATCATTTATCTCTTCTGCGCTGCCTTGAGTGTCTCGGTGGCCTCCTTATGCTGCAGAAAGCAGCACTGCATGCAGGTGTAGCCTAACCAGGTTCACTAATGCCCTTTAGGGAAGGAAATTTGCTGTCCTTACCTGGTCTGGCCTACACGTGACTCCACACCCACAACAATGTGGTTGACTCTTACATGCCCTCTGAAATGGCCCAGCAAGTTGTATCTAACCGCTACGAAGTCAATAAAAAAGAATGAAACTGGACGGACCACCTGGCATCGACCTAGGCACCGGAAACGACAACGGCAAACACAGCCCTGTCGACCCTGCAAAGTCCTCCTTACAAACATCTGGGGGCTTGTGCCAAAGTTGGGAGAGCTGTCCCACAGACTAGTCAAGCAACAGCATGACATAGTCATACTCATGGAATCATACCTTACAGACAATGTCCCAGACACTGCCATCACTATCCCTGGGTATGTCTTGTCCCACAGGCAGGACAGACTCAGCAGAAGTGGCGGCACAGTGGTATACAGTCCAGAGGGAGTTGCCCTGGGGGTCCTCAACATCGACACCGGAACCCATGAAGTCTCATGGCATCAGGTCAAACATGGGCAAGGAAACCTCCTGCTGATTACCACCTACTGCCCTCCCTCAGCTGATGAATCAGTACTCCTCCATGTTGAACACCACTTGGAGGAAGCACTGAGGGTGGCAAGGGGGCAGAATGTACTCTGGGTAGGGGATTTCAATGTCCATCACCAAGAGTGGCTCGGTAGCATTACTACTGACCGAGCTGGTCGAGTCCTAAAGGACATATCTACTAAACTGGGATAAAAAGCAAGAAATGCTGGAATCACTCAGCAGGTCTGGCAGCATCTGTGGAAAGAGAAGCAGAGTTAACGTTTCGGGTCAGTGACCCTTCATCGGAACTTCTACTAAACTGGGTACGTGGCAGGTGGTGAGGGAACCAACAAGAGGGAAATATATACTTGACCTCGTCCTCACCAATCTGCCTGCCGCAGATGCATCTGTACATGACTGTATTGGTAGGAGTGACCACCGCCCAGTCCTTGGGGAGACGAAGACCCGCCTTCACATTGAGGATACCGTCCATCATGTTGTGTGGTATTACCACCATGCTAAATGGGATAGATTTCGAACAGATCCAGCAATGCAAAACTGGGCATCCATGAGGCGCTGTGGGCCATCAGCAGAATTGTACTCAACCACAATCTGTAACCTCATGGCCCGGCAAATCCCCCACTCTACCATTACCATCAAGCCAGGAGACCAACCCTGGTTCAATGAAGAGTGCAGGAGGGCATGCCAGGACCAGCACCAGACATACCTCAACATGAAGTGTCAACCTGGTGAAGCTACAACACAGGACTATTTGCGTGCCAAACTGCATAAGCAGCATGCGATAGACAGAGCTAAGCGATCCCATAACCAACAGATAAGATCTAAGCTCTGCAGTCCTGCCGTGAATGGTGGTGGACAATTAAACAACTAACTGGAGGAGGTGGCTCCACAAACATCCCCAACCTCAAAGATTGGGGGAGCCCAGCACATCATTGTGACAGATAAGGCTGAAGCATTTGCAACAATCTTCAGCCAGAGGTGACGAGTGGATGATCCATCTTGGCCTCCCCCTGAAGTCCCCAGCATTGCAGATGCTAGATTTCAGCCAATTCGATTCACTCTGCATGATATCAAGAAATGACTGAAGGCACTGGATGCTGCAAAGGCTATAGGCCCTGACAACATTCTGACAATAGTACTGAAGACCTGTGCTCCAGAACTTGCTGCGCCCCTGGCCAAGCTGTTCCAGTACAGCTACAACATTGGCATCTACCCGGCAATGTGCAAAATTGCCCAGTTATGTCCTGTACAGCAAAAGCAGGACAAGTCCAACCTGGCCAATTGCCCCCCATCAGTCTATTCTCAATCATCAGTAAAGTGATGGAAGGTGTCATCAACAGTGCCATCAAGCAGCACTTACTTAGCAATAACCTGATCAGTGACGCTCAGTTTGGGTTCCGCCAGGGCCACTCAGCTCCTGACCTCATTATAGCCTTGGTTCAAACATGGACAAAAGAGCTGAACTCAAGAGGTGAGGTGAGAGTGACTGCCCTTGACATCAAGACAGCATTTGACCGAGTATGGCATCAAGGAGCCCTACTAAAACTGAAGTCAATGGGAATCAGGGGAAAACTCTCCGCTGGTTGGAGTCATACCTAGCGCAAAGGAAGATAGTTGTGGTTGTTGGAGGTCATTCATCTGAGCTCCAGGACATCACTGCAAGAGTTCCTCAGGGTAGTGTCCTAGGCCCAACCATCTTCAGCTGCTTCATTAATGACCTTCCTTCAATCATAAGGTCAGAAGTGGGGATGTTCACTGATGATTGCACAATGTTAAGCACCATTCGCGACTCCGCAGATACTGAAGCAATCCGTGTGGAAATGCAGCAAGACCTGGAAAACATCCAGGCTTGGACTGATAACTGGCAAATAACATTCGCGCCACACAAGTGACAGGCCATCTCCAACAAGAGAGAATCTAACCATCTCTCCTTGACATTCAATGACAATACCATCGCTGAATCCCCCACTATTAACATCCTAGGGGCTACCAATGACCAGAAATTGAACTGGAGTAGCCATATGAATACCATGGCTACAAGAGCAGGTCAGAGGCTAGGAATCCTGTGGCGAGTAACTCACCTCCTGACTACAAGGCACAAGTCAAGACTGTGATGGAGTACTCTCCACTTGCCTGGGTGAATGTAGCTCCAACAACACTCAAGAATCTCGACAGCATCCAGGACAAAGCAGCCCGCCTGATGGTCACCACATCATAAACACTAAAGCTTTTAACAGTACCATTCCCTATTGTAAATCTTGGTTCGGGTCTCCCCACAGCACCTCTGGATAGCAAATAGCTCTACACCATTTCACATTCTCATCTCTTTGCCCGCCATCTTGATAAAGGTCAATCACAAGTGTGTTTTAGGCCGTTTGAAAAAAAATGATCATTGAAAGTTCTATTTTTTTTTTTGAAGTGATTTAATTTACTCCTAACAGACAATTCTCAAACAGAAATTCCATGCCCTCAGACAATAGATATTTCTGGCTAACTTCTCTTGCTCATTAAAAAATACTGGCACCCGTTTCATCCAAAGGCTTTCGTGCCTAAGCTAGGTCATAAACACACCACTCACAATATATTGCTAGTTTATATCCCTTGCTTATTGCCAATCTCCTTTCATCACCTTATTCTGATCCTGATGTAAATCCACTTAGTTCACACAACCCACTTTCTCACATGCACAGAATTTTGCAGCTCTCTTAACAAGGATATAACTTGCCTACTCGAATCCCATATTGAAATACAGCCACATGGAAGTGGTAAACATAGCAATCCTTATGAGCATTTCAACAAAGAAAACAGAAACCTCTTACAACTTCCATCCCCCCACCCCACAAATGCCCTGCCCCACGCCCACCAGGAAATCTCCCCAGGCTCAGACTTTACATACTCATAGTTGCTTGTTCTTAGTTTGATGCCTTCGCGACATGCCCAACCCTCACTGAGATAGTTTCTTGGCCCATAAGTGCCAGCACCCCTCTTTCCCAGGACAATAACTAATTTTCAGAGTATCCAGGTCCCAGCAGACACCCTCACCTCCAGCTCAGAAAGCTGCCTGGCCTCAGAGTCATTCCCCTCCCACTGACAAAGATTTCTCCACAGTTAGCATTCCGTCCTCTACTGAGCTGGTTTTACCCTCTTTCCCTCCTCACCTTGTTGCCTTCTCCATCTTCTCCTCTCCCCACCCCTCCTTTCCTTCTCCACTGCCCTTGGCTTCTTCCCTTCCTTGGTCTAATTACTTCCCTACCTTCCAAATACTCAAAACTTCCAAGATTATCAGCTGAGCATTCACAACATAGAACAATATTTTTAACGTTAGAACAAATAAGATCAAACACAAGATATGGACCATGTCAAAGGAGATTGCTACCTTGATTTCACTTCTATTTATTTCTCATGATTTTCTTGCAAATATTTACTGTACAAAATATTTTTACAGCAAACCGCTTAGTAGCTTCCATGTGCATAGGGAAACTGTTAAGGATACAAAACCCTTGCTGATGGTGTTTGAGCTGACAAGACTAGTGGGATCAATGGAAGGTGAGGATGAACACAGACTACACACACACATACAGCCTTAGAAGCAGATGGTCCTATTTTAAGATCACCAAAATGCACATAATGCAGGAGTTTAGAAGAATAAGAGTTGATCATATTGAAACATGGAAGATTTCGAGGGGGCTTCACAGGGTAGATGGTGAGAGGATGTTTCCGCTTGAGGAGGAATAAAGAACTAGGGGGCACAGTTTCAGAACAAGGGGTTTCCCGTTTAAGATGGAGATGAGGAGGAATTTCTTCTCTCAGAGGGTCATTAATCTTTGGAATTTTCTACCCGTCATGCAGGCCCCCACCTGCCAAGAATGAAACATTAATTTCACCACATGAACATTGATTTTTTTTAAACTGTTATTGGAGTAAGGAAAGAACTTGTTTTTTTAAAAAAAAACACCAGATTCTTGACTGGAAAGAGATTTGCATAGTATCAGACAGTACTTGGAAAGGACAAAGGAGCCACTCCCTGCTCCAATTTAATCCATAATGGACTTTTGATTACCAGATGTTGAAGATGGAGAGGCTAGCATTCCCAGTTGTCTGCTAAGATGGCCGAATAAACAGACATGGTCAGACCAGTTTAGTCACATGACTAAGTGGCTGTTGGAGATTTTTGAATTTGAACTTGCCACAGAGAATTTGAACTCAGAAAGCTCTTTGCTCCTGGACTAAGAACATCTCTCTCCTATCTGCTCCCATCTCTTTCTCACAGAACTGAAGACCCATGAGCCCCAAGAGAGAAAAGTCTCCTACAGTGAACAAGGTTCAAGAAGAATACTGGGTCCCAACGAAAGGCAAGAATTATCTACAAGCAAGAACTGCCTACAAAAAGACTACAGGGAGCTCGAAGCACAGTAACAAGAAACTCTTCTGATATTGCCTCAAAGGTCTCTATTTTATCTTTCTCTTCTGCTCTTTTCTGTCTCTATTTGCATGTGTGTATCGCGTATCCATGCTAGCGTGGTGTGTATCCATAGGCGTTAACCAAATTACAGTTTAAGTTTAATCAAAATTTCACTTTTCTTCTTTGAACCCAAGAAGGCCTGTTAGTGCTCAATTCTTTGCCTTATAATTGGAACATGGTGAACAGGGACTCACCGAGGGGGAGCTCAAAACACAGTATGTTTAAAATTAAAATCCTATTACAATAAGACCAGGCGAAGGCTGAATGTGACCCCTAGACACCTTTCTCACCTGCACGTAACAGAAATTTGGGTACTAGCATTTGGAATTTTAGCCACAGACAAATGAGAAAAATTGGAAGTGGGAAGCCAAATTGTTCCCAATCAGAAAAAGAGCAAGATTAATACAGGTTTTCTTGTGGTTGTGTGTGGTTTAATATTAACATGTCTGCAACTGAAGCGAGTAGCTCTCCAAGCCAGGGTGAAGTAACTTGGGATAAGTTAAAAGCACGGTCTATGGAGGAGCTGAGAAAAATAGCTGAGTATGGGATCACTGTATGTGGCAAGGCTAGAAAGTCTGAACTCCTAAGGCTAGTGGCCAACCATTTTTCCCTCGAATTTGAAGAGGCAGAAACAGGGTTAGAAGCATACTCTGATAGGGTAATGTTAGCAAAGATACAATCAGAAAAAAGAAAACTTGAATTTGAGGAAAGATAGGGAGAAAGATAGAGCCTTTCAGAAGGAACGTGAAGAGAATGAAAGGCAGGAGACAGAAAGAGAAAGAATATTCCAGAAAGAATGTGAAGACAGTTGAGGCAGCTTGAGTTAACTAGGGGGTGACAGAGCAACCCCAGTGAAAGCATGGCCAATATGGAGGAGCAAAATTCAGGGCTGGGTACAAAATTGCTGAAACTCGCCCAAGTAATTCCAATGAGGAAGATTTGGAAGAGTTTTTTTTGTGTCTTTTGAGAAACTGGCAAGGCAGCTAAAATGGCCAGCTGAGACCTGGTCTCTTTTACTACAAAGCAAGCTAATTGGAAAAGCCCATGAGGTTTATTCCTTGTTTCCAGATGACAGTTCATCAAATTATGAACTGACCAAAAATGCTATCCTCGGGGCATATCGCCCATTGCCAAAAGTTTAGAACCTTCAAAGAGCAAGCTAATCAAACTTATCTGGAGTTTGAAAGAAGTAAGCAGCTGGCTTTTGGCCAGTGGCTGAGGGCTCGTAGGCTCGTAAAACCCAGCTCAGCTATGAGACTCTCAGAGAAGTAGTTCTGTTAGAGGAATTTAAAAACTCTCTCCCATTCTCAATAAGGACCCATGTAGAGGAGCAACGGTTTCAAGGAGCCCGGCTAGCAGCCATTCTGGCCAATGAATTTGCTGTAATTTATAAATTGGTTTCCAAGGGGAGAATCTTTCCTAATCACCCCCACAAATCCGAAAAGGACAAAGGATGGGATGGTGATCTCCACCCAGGCAGTCCTGGGAGGGAAAGGAAAGCAGGAGACACAGGGGGCCCTCCTCCAGTCAAAAGGAAGATAATGTGAGCAAGAGTGAGAACCGGAGACCTGTGTGCTTCCATTTTAATGAGGCATCGCATTTAAAAGCTGACTGCTGGAAACTGAAGAGAAAACCGGTAGTGTTAATCAGGGCACACCCGCTCAGTGAAGATGGCGCCCTGATGGAACGCACAGAGCAAACTGTGGCTTTAACTGCAGGAGGAGTGCAACCCAGGAAGCTTACTACAGCCAGTTCAGGAAAATTTAATAGGATTCCTGAAGGGTATCAGGGTTTTGTGTTTGAAGGGAAAGTAACCCCATACCCCTCGATTGGGGCCGGCAAGCCCATAGTGATTCTCAGGGACACAGGACTACTAGATCCCTTTTACTGGGAAAAGGCCTGGCCTTTCCCCCAGAGAGTGCAGTGAACACCAAAATGGTGGTGAATGGTATTGGAGGGCAGCGTATGCCTGTATTTGTACATCGGGTGCACCTGGAGTGCGACCTAGTTTTGGGATCGGTGACTGTAAGGATTGTCCCTAGTTTGCCTGTGGATGGGGTTGACCTGCTCCTAGGTAACGATCTTGCGGGGATGAAGGTGGTAGCCCCCATAGTAGTGAAAGAAAAGACCGCAGGAGGTCAGAGAGACAGGGCAGTGGCAGGAGATGGACCCTTGCAGTGTCCCTGAATGTGTAGTGGGTCAGGCCATGATCAAACCAGATCCCCCAGAGGAGACTGCATTGGCACTGCAGGCGGATGACCATGAGGTCTGCCTGTCCGAGACTTTCTTTGGAAAGTTAGGATACCCAGGGAATGAATTAAATGGATTTTCCCTAGCTGAGGCTCAGCGAGCTGACCCAGTATTGCGAGAGTTAGCACAGGCTGCCCAGTCTGAAAGTGAAACAGAGGGAGTCCCTGACTGCTACTATCTAACGAATGAGATAGTGATGAGGAAATGGAGTTCTCCTCACAGACCCGAGGGCAAGGAGTGGACAGTAGTTCACCAGTTAGTGGTGCCATGGAGGTGCCAGCTGCCCGAGAGGAGATGGGCCCATGAGACTGCAGTGGCTGTACATGCTGGTATACGAAAGACCAAAGCCCACGTAAGACAGCAGGTTGACTGGCCAAAACTCCACAAAGATGTGCTGGAGTACTGCAGGAGTCGCCACAGGTGCCAGGTTGAGGGGAAACCCCAACCTATAGTGAAACCTGCGCTCCTAAGTCCTGTGTTAGGAGATCCCTCCAGCAGAGGGCTGGTGAACTGTAAGGGACCAGGCAGTCACACGGCTGGAAAAAATTTAGAAAGAGTAAAGGAAAAAGTGAACAAGAGAGCAGCTTAAAGGAAATCTAGGAGGAATCCCGGATGAAAACCCCTACTGTCTGGTCAGTCAACCCCAAAAAATTTGAAAATTTAAACCCCACATCCTCCTTTGTAAATACAGACTATAGAAGCACCCCACCAGAGTTGCTAACAGCATTTGCAGGAACCTGCAGAGACAAAGAGAGACCTCTAGGGAGCACAGAAACCGTGAGGGTGATGCCTCACCTAATTGAAGTGCCACAGGAGAGTGCAATCAAGTCTGCACAAATACCTGCAGGTAGGAGTGTCCTAGAGAACAAAGGGGAGATTAACAAAGAATCCTCCCCCACAGTCAGAGGAAAAGGCAACCACCCATCCCCTGAAGCCAAAGCACTGAAAGAGAGTTCAGGATAGACCCGCCCACTGCTGACTCTCCTGGAAAAATATTACCCTAACAGGAACAAAACCCTAGGCAGTCATGACAATGGGCAAACTGAAGAAAAGCTTCCCCAAAGAACCACATGGCTACTGGGAGGCCAATAAAGGGGAAATTAAAGCAGCACTGGCACCCAGAAAAGACAATTCTAATAGGCTTTAAGAGTTATGAATGAATGGAAATGAATGAGAGAAATGCACGGTTTTTCTTTCTGTTTCTCTCAAACTTTTTAATGAAACGCGCCGTTTCTTTTCAAATTGCATTTCATTCTCTGTTTCTGGAGATGTCATGCAGGCCCCCACCTGCCAAGAATGAGACATTAATTTTGCCACATGAACATTGATTTTTTAAACTGTTACTGGAGTAAAGAAAGAACTTGTTTAAAAAAACAAAGTGATTGATGACAACGCTACGTCATCAGGATGCGCCGCGGTGCGCACATGCGCACACGGTCTCAGGCCCTCTGCGCATGCGCTGTGGTCCGGATTGCCAGGACCAGTTCGCGCATGCGCAGATGACGTCATCGCGTAACGTCATCTTCCTCGGGGTACACGCCAGGTTGGCCTCTGCGCATGCGCAAACTGGTCCTGGCAATCTGGACCGCAGCGCATGCGCAGAGGGCCTGAGACCGTGTGCGCATGTGCGTCAATCTTCCGAAAGCTTCGGCGCGAGTTTTTGAAAATGGAAGGAGGAGAGGTTTCGTCGGGCATTTTATCTCAATTATTTAGTCATTTTGGACATTTGCTTCATTTTTATTAGACAGAGGAGATTGTTCCAAGGTAAGTTGCTCTGAAAATATTTACATTGTCTGGG